>NW_011494644.1:473942-491893 GCF_000754665.1 Bison bison bison | reverse complement strand
GCAATCTTGACTCCAGCTTGTGCTTCCTCCAGCCCAGCGTTTCTCATGATGTACTCTGCATATAAGTTAAAGAAGCAGGGTGACAATATACAGCCTTGACATACTCCTTTTCCTATTTGGAACCAGTCTGCTGTTCCATGTCCAGTTTGAACTGTTGCTTCCTGACCTGCATATAGGTTTCTCAAGAGGCAGGTCAGGTGGTCTGGTATTCCCATTTGTTGAAGAATTTTCCACAGTTTCTTGTGATACAATAGTCAAAGCCTCTGGCGTAGTCTATAAAGCAGAAGTAGATGTTTTTCTGTAACTCTCTTGCATTTTTTGATGATCCAGCAGATGTTGGCAATTTGATCTCTGGTTCCTCTACCTTTTCTAAAACCAGCTTGAACATCTGGAAGTTCATGGTTCACGTATTGCTGAAGCCTGGCTTGGAGAATTTTGAGCATTACTTTACTAGAGTGTGAGATGAGTGCAATTGTGCGGTAGTTTGAGCATTCTTTGGCATTGCCTTTCTTTGGGATTGGAATAAAAGCTGACCTTTCCAGTCCTGTGGCCACTGTTGAGTTTTCCAAATTTGCTGGCATATTGAGTGCAGCACTTCCACAGCATCATCTTTCAGGATTTGAAATAGCTCCACTGGAATGCCATCACCTCCACTAGCTTTGTTTGTAGTGATGCTTTCTAAGGCCCACTTGACTTCACATTCCAGGATGTCTGGCTTTAGGTCAGTGATCACACCATCATGATTACCTGGGTCATGAAGATCTTTTTTGTACAGTTCTTCTGTATATTCTTGCCACCTCTTCTTAATATCTTCTGCTTCTGTTAGGTCCATACCATTTCTGTCCTTTATTGAGCCCATCTTTGCATGAAATGTTCCCTTTGTATCTCTAATTTTCTTGAAGAGATCTCTAGTCTTTCCCATTCTATTGTTTTCCTCTATTTCTTTGCATTGATCGCTGAAGAAAGCTTTCTTATCTCTTCTTGCTATTCTTTGGAACTTTGCATTCACATGCTTATATCTTTCCTTTTCTCCTTTGCTTTTTGCTTCTCTTCTTTTCACAGCTATTTGTAAGGCCTCCCCAGACAACTGTTTTGCTTTTTTGCATTTCTTTTCTAGGGGGATGGTCTTGATCACTGTCTCCTGTACAATGTCACGAACCTCAGTCCATAGTTCATCAGGCACTCTATCTATCAGATCTAGTCCCTTAAATCTATTTCTCACTTCCACTGTATAATCATAAGGCATTTGATTTAGGTCATACCTGAATGGTCTAGTGGTTTTCCCTACTTTCTTCAATTTAAGTCTGAATTTGGCAATAAGAAGTTCATGATCTGAGCCACAGTCAGCTCCTGGTCTTGTTTTTATTGACTGTATAGAGCTTCTCCATCTTTGGCTGCAAAGCATATAATCAATCTGATTTCGGTGTTGACCATCTGGTGATGTCCATGTGTAGAGTCTTCTCTTGTGTTGTTGGAAGAGGGTGTTTGCTATGACCAGTGCATTTTCTTGGCAAAACTCTATTAGTGTTTTCCCTGCTTCATTCCGTATTCCAATGCCAAACTTGCCTGTTACTCCAGGTGTTTCTTGATTTCCTACTTTTGCATTCCAGTCCCCTATAATGAAAAGAACATCTTTTCTGGGTGTTAGTTCTAAAAGGTCTTGTAGGTCTTCATAGAACCATTCAACTTCAGCTTCTTCAGTGTTACTGGTTGAGGCATAGACTTGGATTACTGTACAGTACCTTAAAAAGTACAGTAATACAGGACAACCACTGGCACTTCTTAGTAATACCAACTACATCACCACCTCTTTTCCTCTTGCTTCTGGATAGCCTGGGCTTGAAATAAAGGTACCATACTACTGTACCTATACAGTACTGTCGCAAAAGCACAATCACTAGCAGAAGTTGCATGCAGGTGATAATATATGCCAGAAATGTGAACCAACTTAGGAGACTGGACATACAAATGCGCGCTTGCATCTTTTAAAGCTCACAGCTCGAAGGTTTGTATGTATTAAGTATGTACTATTATTTTCAGAGTTTTTTACAGCTTTATTGAGGTATAATTGACAAAACTGAATATATGTAAAGTGTGTGACATGATAATATGATATACATATACTCTGTGAAATGATTACCACAATCAGATTAATTAACACATCTGTCACCTCACATAGTTACTTAGCTTTTGTGCAGTGATAAGGCTTAAGATCTACTCTTCCAGCGAAGTCCAAGGATGCAATACAGTATTTTAACTAGAGTGACCATACCGTGTATCAGACCTCCGAATTAGCCTTAAGGCTTATGCCCTTTGGCCCAAATCATTATTGTTTGTGGTGATCTTGGGGTTGACAAATAGTATTTCCCTGCTCACCTGAAGCTCATCATGGTGACATTTGTCTAAGAGCATGAATGATCTCCAAGCAGGAGTTTGACTCTCTCTACTCTTCATGACCATGGCTTCCCTGGTGACACAGATAGTAAAGAATCTTCCTGAAATATGGGAGACCTGGGTTCAATCCCTGGGTTGGAAAGATTCCCCTGAAGAAGGGAAAGGCAACCCACTCCAGTATTCTTGCCTGAAGAGTTACATGGGCAGAGGA
The DNA here is from genome assembly GCF_000754665.1 of Bison bison bison. Classification (NCBI taxonomy): domain Eukaryota; kingdom Metazoa; phylum Chordata; class Mammalia; order Artiodactyla; family Bovidae; genus Bison; species Bison bison. The sequence goes on along the minus strand of NW_011494644.1, from coordinate 489,288 downwards.
GCCTGGTGGGCTCCAGTCCCTGCAGTTGCAAAGAGTTGAACATGACTGAGTGACTAACATTTTCATTTTCACTTCTCATGACATTAATCCTCACACCAGCCCCATGAGATGAGCATCATCTCAACTCTACAGGTGAAGACCTTCAGATTCTAAGACATGAAATCGTGGGCCTGGGGTCACTCAGCTGGTAAGAGGCATTATGGGAGTTGAATCCTTGTCTTCATGGTTCCAATACCTGGCTGTTAACCCTTATATTCTACTGTGAGTGTACCACATAAAGCCGTGGACTCAGTATTAGGGGTTCTCCCACAACCTTAAATGTGCATGTGATGCATGAATTTCTCTACACTACCTCTGAGCAAGAAATTATCCAGGCTTAGCTTGAACACCTTAAGGGAACTCAACTTTCTACAGAGGACAGCTTCACTGTTAGCAAGTTCTTCCTTACACTATACCTAAACTGCAGCCATCACTGTCCTACAACTGGGGTTTGAGTCTCCAGAGCAAGGTAGATGACCATACATTTCCTGTTTATGTGCCAGCCTATTCTATCGAATTTTTGGTGTGAATCATCATGGCGCCCACCTTAGAGTCCCTGTGTGCTCCTTTATTTGTTTTCTCATTCACTGATCCACTCCCTCACCTAATCATTCTGCAAATATTTGCTGAGGCTCTTGTGTGCGCCGGCCACTGTACTAGACACTGGCTACCGTGCTGGATGGGACAGGCTCAGCTCCGCCTCTGTGTGGTTTACATTTTAGTTGGGGACAAAAAAAAACTTTTTAAAAAGTTGTTTGATGCTGATTCTTAAGAATTATAAAAGAAAAACAGAAGATTCTATGAGGGTCTACCAGGGCAAATAGGATTTTTTGTTTGTTTGTTTTTTAACACCAAAAATATTTTGTATTGGGGTATAATCAATTAAAAATGTTGTGGTGGTTTCAGGTGAACAGCAAAGGGACTCAGTCATATATATACACATGTACCCATTCTCCCCCAAAGCCCACTCCCATCCAGACTGGCACATAACACTGAGCAGAGTTCCATGTGCTATAATTAGGCATTTTTTGGTTATCGATTTTAAATAGAGCAGTGTGTACATGACCTTCCCAAAGTCCCTAACTATCCCTTCCCCAGAGGAATTTTTTTTTAAGATTTTTTATTTTTTTCACACAGACCATTTCTTAAAGTTTGTTACCATATCACTTCTGCTTTATGTTTGGCATTTTGGTCACCAGGCATGTGGACCAGGGATTGAACCTGCACCCCTGCATTGGAAGGCAATGTCTTAACTAGTGGATGGCCGGGGAAGTCCTAAGTAATAAGAATTGATTTGACCAAAAAGATTCTATAAGGCAAGAGAGGAAAGCATTCTAGGGGCAGTGAGCAGCATGTGCAAAAGTCCTGTGGTAAGAAAGAACTCAGTGATGAACTAAAGGAAGAGTGTGTCTGTAGAGAATCAAGGGGAAAGAGAGTGAGAGATTTGACTGGAGTGTGTTGTGGTCAAAAAATTCCCATTCCTTGTGTCTCCTCCAGCTTCTCAAAGAGCAGATTAGGGCAGTAGGAACAGAGTCCTAAATGCTGGAAGCAAGTGAGTCAGGCTGATTAATATCTCTTCTGGACCTGAATATGTCTGTGAATGTGTTTGAGCCATTGTCTCCTTATGTAAGTTGACAACTATGTTTCAGTGATGTTTCCCCAAACCCCCTTTCCTGCAGGATTCTAGTTTAAAATTGTCCAAAAAGAGAGCTTATAGGATTTTGAAAGCAGTGATTAAGCAGTAGCCATTACCCTGAGAAGGTCACAGGGTCTGACATGCTAGGAAACAGTCACAGATGTTCTTGGGAGATTTGGGCTCGTCCTCACTCTCACCACACTGAGCTTGTCTGCCTGACCACTGGCCCTGCTGACCAATTCCCAGCCAGGTGCCTGGCTGCTGACTCACACAGATGGAGCCACACTCAGTCAACTGGTCCCACCTCTTCAGCTGGATGTGCCTGCAGTCTCCTGTCGGCCACCAGACTGGTTGGGGACTTTTTCTGATGCCCTAGTTCCCCTCTCCAGGCCCCCATTTCCCAGCTTCTCACACAGGTCTGTGAAGTCTGATTCTTAGGAGAAATCCTTGATCCTGTTATATTCTTCATGACTGCTTCCTTATGAAGCCTGCATCAACCTAAGAGAAGGTACCAGGAGGGAAGGGAAGGGAAAGGGTGGGGACAAGACAAAGCAAGATGACCTGATCCTTAGATCTCCTCTGGCTGACTTGTCCCCCAGCAGGAAGGGGCCCAGGTTAAGACCTTCTGTGGAAGTCACCTCTTGTGTTCTTGTCTGATTTGAGCAAGTCAATTTTGTTGGCCTATTGACCTTCACTTCATAACTGAGGAAAAAGCAAATGCCTTTCTGCCATCAGGAAAGAGGGTGATGACTTACAATGAGCATTTAGGTGCAACCAGAGGTGAGAATGGAAGTCTAGTTCCTGCTCTTTTCACTTCTGCCATTTTTCATCAATGTCTCTGTGACTTGCCCATGAAAGCTTTCTTAACTCATACCAGGGGTATTATATGCCTCTTTTAAATAGAGGGGTGGAGACGCTCAAAAGGTGAATTCCAAAAGTTCTCACAGCTGTTAAGTAGCAGAGTCAGAATGCAGTCTCAAGTTCTGTCCAGTTCCAAAGCCCAGGCTCCTAACCAGTATGCTCCGTTGTACTCAATGAATGTAAGTTTCCCTGCTCTACCTGCTCTCCTCCCTATACTTAAATCCAATTTTTATTTCAAGTCTGAGTCCTAGACCCTCTATAAGTTTTTTTCCATGATTAATCAAGTCCACAGAGAACTCTTGCTGCATTAATTCCCATTTCTCCATTTCTACAGTGTGGCACTTAATGATTTTCTTTTTTTTTTTTTTTTTTAATTTGACTGCACTGGGTCTGAGTTTTGCATGGCACGTCTCCTTAGCTGAAGCACATGGGCTTCTTGTTGCAGTATGCTGGCTTCTCTTGTTGTAGAGCACGGGCCCCAGAGTGCTGGCTCAGCAGTAACACACTGGGTTAATTGCCCTGTGGTATGTGTGATCTTACCCAACCAGGGATCGAACCCATGTCCCCTGCATTGGAAGGCAGATTCTTAACCACTGGACCACTAGGAAGTCCCTTTTAATAATTTTCTAATGCTTCAAGCGTTGCCCCGGGAGTTGGTGATGGACAGGGAAGCCTGGCGTGCTGCAGTCCATGGGGTCACAAAGAGTTGGACTCGACGGAGCAACTGAACTGCATGATGCTTCAAGTGCATTGTACTTTTGACCCCAACCCTCTCCCCACCAACCACCACTTTAAGATCTGAGAAGGCACCTGCTATAGAGTGAAGATCAGGGGATCTGGAGATTGGTTCAAATGCGTTTTGAGTGGCTTTGGAGGAAAGTCAGTCATCTCTCTGAGTCTCAGTTTGATTTATGAAGTCAGAAGGTCATAATGTTGCCTTGAAGAATTAATGAGAAAACTATTTGCAAAGCAATTAGCAGAGTGTCTGACGCATAATAGACCCTCAGAATGATAGCCACCACTGTTATCACCATGTGTTTATTTCTTGTGTACTGTCTTAGTGTGTGGCGAAGGGGAGACAAATAGTATGCGTTCAATAGGCAACTATTAATAGAATGGTCCATTGACTACTTCATTAAGAACTTACTGAGATGTCATTTTATTCCAGACAATGTGCGAAATAGTTGACTTTAAAGATTTTTAAAGTCAAATAAAACGCCCCTGTCTTGGACACATGAACATAATAACTATACTACAACATGGCAGATTCATTAATAAACTCATAGGGTTTTATGGGGACCCAGAGGAAGGGCACTTATCAAATCTAGGAAGGCTTCCAAGAGGAGGACTCAAATTGACTCCTAAAGCATAGAAGAAATTAGACTATGATCTCTGTGATTGCCTTCCAGACCCTGGAACTTTGTTACCCTTGTTGGGAGTCAGTTAAAGAAATGGCAGGCAAAGGAGTGGTGTTTGTGCATCTGTGAATGGGGCCTCAAATTCACATTTATAGTAATTGTTCTTGCATCTTAGGACTCCTGTCTAGAGGTTGGATTAGTTAGAAATAAGCCCCCTGTTCAACTTCACTTCATTTCAGCTTTTCCTTCTTTGCAGTAAACACACAAGCCATTCTGTGAGCTCTCTCCCCTTCCTTTTTTCGTACCATGCATAGTCTTAAAAGCAGCCTGCCGAGAAACAAAGGTTAATTCTGCAGGGAATAAATTGCCAAAGCCATGTTCTTATTTGAACTTTTGATTTAGGGAATCAATGTGGGTTTTTCTTTACTTTGCAAAGTTCCTTCACATCTCCATCTAAGGCAGATCCATCAGCCTGACCCTGTGTATCAAGCCAGAGGTTTTGATTCTGCTATTTAAAAGATAGGGCTTTCCAGGTGGTGCTAGTGGTAAAGAACTTGCCTGTCAATGCAGAAGTCATAAGAGATGCAGGTTCAATCCCTAGGTCTGGAAGACTCCCTGAAGGAGGGCATGGTGACCCACTGCAGTATTCTTGCCTGGAGAATCTCACGGACAGAGGAGCCTGGTGGGCTACAGTCCATAGGATCATAAAGAGTCAGACAAGACTGAAGTGACTTAGCACACAGCAGCACATTTAAAAACTTTCTCCCACATCCAGTGGGAGACTGGCTTTGCCTGTAGGACATCTGTAAGGTGCTTATAATAAAGAACTTCTGGTAAGGGGTGCTCAGTTAGGAGGCTTCCATCTCCACAACCTGGCTGCATACAGGATACTGTAAAGTCTGTGAGTAAGAACAGGGCTGGCAGAATCCCTGAGGTTGGTGAATTTATGACATATCAGAAGGTCACCAAAGTCATCCTCAGTTGGTGACAGTGCTATTGAAGTGCAGCTGTGTTCCTGCTGAGAACCTCTGAGCGGCCCTACCTGGTCCTTAGTAAGGGAATCGAGCTGGGACTCAAAACACTTCCTTACATAATGCTGCATAACTTGAAGTGTTTGGTAGATCTTGGGATGCTTCATTCACCAAATATTAACAAACACCTACTATGTGCCAAAACGGTAACAGACAAGCAGGGCTGTCCCCTATTTTTCTGAAGTCCTTGTACCGCACTCAGAAAGAAAGTGAGGAGTTGGAATCTACTCCTGGAGGTATGAACTCACGTGACTGTCTCTGCCAAGATGGTGTGGTTTTTCTCATCCATCTATCTATTCAGAGAAGGCAACTTTCCCTAACTCATACAAAGGCCCAGTCTACACTAGCTCAACTCTGGGTATAAGACAATCATAATGCTTGCTCTCATCCTAGAAGCTAGTGAGGAAGGGACCAGAAGATAGGCATTGTAAGCAGCTTAAGAACTGGGTCCACATATTTTCCCCATGCTTAAGTAGTCCAGATATGAGCTACATTAACATTCCCTCTTAAAGGACCCTGAGAAGAATTTACACTCAAAAATGCATTTATTGAATAGTGTGAAATGTACCAAAGACTCCATGGGGTATCCAGGCAACCAAACAATATTTGAGATGACTTCAGATTATGCCAAGTGTTAAGAAGGAAATGAATACAGTAAGTCCTCTACATACAAACAAGCTCTGTTCTGAGAGCATGTTCATAAGTTCAATTTGTAAGTCCAACAAAGTTAACCGAGGTGACCGACTAATACAATTGGCTATATATGGCTGTACTGCAGTGGGTTTATAACACTTTTCACACATATAATACATAAGAAACAAACACCAAAAAAATCTTTAATCTGACAGTACAGTGCCTTGAAAAGTACAGTAGAACAACTGGCCTCTAGGGGCTGGCATCGAGATAAAGATACTGTGCTCTCTATAGTATGTAAAGTACAAAAGCACAACCACTTGTCGAGGACGCCCACATGCGACAATGTACGCCAGATACAAGAGCTAACTTACACGATTGAAAGTTTGCAACTTGAAGATTCATATGAGAGTACTTAGTGTAGTGTGATGCTAGTGCAGTAAAGGGGCAGGGTGTTACTTTGCCTAAATAATACTTTGCTTCCCAGGTGGAGCTACTGGTAAAGAACCCTTATGCAGGAGACATGAGAGACATGGGTTCGATCCCTGGGTTGGAAAGAACCCCCAGAGAAGGAAATGGCAACCCGTTCCAGTATTCTTGCCTGGAGAATCCCATGGACAGAGGAGCCTGCTGGGTTATGGTCCATAGGGTTGCAAAGAGTTGGATACGACTGAAATGACTTAGCAAAGCACAAAGGCTTCCTAATGATCAGCCTTTGAGCACAGACTAAAGATGCAAAAGACCTAGCCATTGAAAAGTGGGGATCGGAGGGACTCAATGAGTCCAACAGTCTAACTAGAGGATGGTGGCGTGGATTTTCCAGGGCCTTTATTTGAGGGAAGGAACGTTTCCCAGTGATAGCAACTGCACTTCCATCTGGATCCTGACATTGCTCTTATGCTCAGAATCGATTGATTCCTTGCTATTCTTAGTGGGCAGAAAGTCTTTGCAAAAGTTGACCTTTCCCTAATGTTACCCATAGCGCTAATAGCGGTGCTGTCAGAGATGTCCACTAAGCATCACACATCAGGGGGCTTTCTGAGTTCAGTGCACTTGGTTCAGAATTTCTGCTGCCCTTGAAATGTGTCCGTGTTTGTCGAAGTCTTTCTTTGCAGGAGTTCAATTATGGTATCATATTGACTCATGTTGTGTCACATTTTTACATGCTTGTGTGTCTGTTTTCACCAATAAACTATGAGTCCCTTGGAGGAAGGGTTTTGTATTTTCCCATTTTGTGCTTTCAACACAAAAACAGTGTATAGCGCAAAACAGGTAGTTAACACTTTCGTGTTGTGATGATCCCAGGATGGCCCCAAACCCAAGGGTGTATTATTTTATTGTTTTTGCTAACTCACAACCCACTCCAGTATTCTTGCCTGAAAAATCCCATGGATGGAGCAACGTGGTAGGCTACAGTCCATGGGGTCGCAAAGAGTTGGACACGACTGAGCGACTTCACTAAGATTAACAGATAACCAGAAAATCCAAAGGCTTCCCTGGTGGCTCAGACAGTAAACAATCTGCCTGTAATGCAGGAGACCTGGGTTTTATCCCTGGGTTGTGAAGATGCCCTGGAGGAGGGAAAGGCTACCCACTCCAGTATTCCTGCCTGGAGAATCCCATGGACAGAGGAGCCTGGCAGGCTGCAGTCTATGGGGTCGCAAAGAATTGGACACAACTGAGTGACAAAGCACAGCACAGAAAATCCAAAGTCACCCTCCTAGATTGATGATATTCACCTGAGCATCATAAATGACGTAAGAATTGTGTCCATAAACTTTTCATCTGTAGGGAGTCTAGTATGAGCTTCCCTATCATGTCCTCTTACAGGACCCTGAAAATAATTTATCCTCATAAATGCATTAGCAAATAATGTAAAATTTACTGAATATTCCATCGGTTAAATAACGTTTTTATGCTGTAAAATTCAACAGCCTAAAATCTCTCTTTGAGTTTTCTTTTAGCCAAAGTCCACTCATGCATACTGCCTGGAGATCATGTATTTCTCTCCCTAATTTCCTAAAGAACTCTCAACTTCATTGACATCTCTTCTCTATTTCTCAGAACATCTACCGTTGCCAGAATAATTGTTCAAAGCTTTTTTCCTAAACAATTACTGTATTCTGTTCAAGCCGAGTTTTCACAACAGCTTCTAAGAGAATATGATAGTTGCCATAGTGTTCACCCTATCGCCCTTGCAGTGTTTTGAATATAATAGATGTTCAATTAATAACCAACCAAATTCACAATAGCACAGTGAAATCTATGCCACATTGTGCTGTGAACAAAACAAAAGCTTCTAAACGTTCTAATACTATCTGAGATCTATCCCATTCTTCTGTTGCAAGGGGAGTCATTGCTGAGTCCCACCATCGCTAAATGGCAAAAATAAGAGTTTCCCTGCCCTAGGTTTGCAGACTGGGTCCTTCACTTCTAAGCATGTGCACATACATGTGGGTGAGTATAAGCCATTGGTTATTTTATGGTTTAGAAGGTAGTCTCATGCCAAAAAGCCAGTGGCACAGGGACCCCAAGTAGTGACTGCTGCACCAATTCCTTCTTCCCTACAGTGGCTTTAAAAGTACCTACCTGTCCATCGCCAGGGGAAAGGATAATAAGGGAGTTTGGGATGGACATGTACATACTGCTGTATCTAAAATAACCAACAAGGACCTACTGTATAGCACAGGGAACTCTGCTCAATGTTATGTGACAGCCCAGATGGGAGGGGAGTTTGGGGGAAGAATGTGAAACTCACTCAGTTGTGTGCGGTTGTTTGCGACCCCATGGACTATATAGTCCATGGAATTCTCCAGGCCGGAATACTGGAGAGGGTAGCCTTTCCCTTCTCCGGGGGATCTACCCAATTCAGGGATCAAACCCAGGTTTCCTGCATTGCAGGCAGATTCTTTACCAGCTGAGCCACAAGGGAAGCCCATGGATACAAGTATATGCATGGCTGAGACCCTTCACTCTTCACCTCAAACTATCACAACATTTTTAACTGCAAAATAAAACGTTTAAAATTTGAAAAAGAAATCTAACTTGTCTAAAGCCCTTAGTAGCTACCCGATAACCCCGCTCTGAGCTTCAGCTAATGAGGCCAGAGCAGGCATATGACCCTGGCTGAAACAGTCACCTCTCTCTCTCCTGCGTATCTGGAGCTGAGGCATGGAGATGCAAGTACAGGCTGAACCAGAAGGTTTAGTAGACTGATACATAATAGATGAATGAGAAGAGAAACTGGACTAAAGAGAGAAGGGATTATGTGGTCAGGGAGATAGATTGAGGGTTCATGGTGATTTTAGTTTCCATGATGCCTCTTGCATTTGTTTCGATGAGATTCTCTCTGCCTCCTTATAACAGCTTCACTTTCCACTTGTCTTCCTTTGACTGTGTCTGGCTCATGAAGCAAAGTCTCCCTGTCCAACTAGCCCTTTCCACCCAAAATAGACAACCATTCCTTCTCTGTGAGCAGCCCATACTCCCTGCACACAGGCTCTTTTTAACATACCAAACTGCAATTCATCATGTCAAGATTTCTTCCTTACAAGGCTGTGAGCAGACAGAAGTTGCAGTCTATGACTTCACCCCATATCGCTACTATCTAACTCCACGCTAGGGACATAGTAAATGCCCAATAAATGTCTGCTGAATCAAATTACAACAGCGTCATCTGCAGAATCATTTGTTCCAAACCTTTACTAAACTTAAATCATTAGAAATGTTACCAAAAGGTAGTCATCTATGTTCATCTATCTCTCAATTTTGCCTGAGTATTTCAAAATGAGCTAATGCAAAAATAAATAAATAAATAAATACATAAAGCAACAACAGTAAAACATGTTCAGTCCTTTGGGAGAATCCACAAAACCTTGACTTTAACACATTGATAGATTAGTGTATGGTTTACATAGGAGAACAGGATTCCACAACCAGCTTACAGCCATGCCTTTACAACATGCACCAATCACAAGCCACTTTGGGGACTCGTCTAAAAATAAGCCCATTCCCTTAATTATATCATTGCCTCTGTAGAACCAAGGTAACCTCTGAGGGCACTTCTGAATGCACACTTGTATGCTGGCCTGCATATATGACACTAAATGCTGCTCCTGCAGCCATTTTTTATTATTAAATAAGCCCTTGACCCACCTCTTCAGACTAATGGAGTCACACAATTAGATGGGCTGGCTATTTCCGTCTTTTGTTTTCCTCTGATTCCAAAGGTAATGCAATCAGAGATGCTGCTGCTCCCATGGTGTCACAGGGATTTTTGATATCCACCTCCCCAGATCAGAGCCCACTTACCCACAACATCAATATTGCTCTGTCCCAGTCCTCAGCAAGCCCTTTATCCAAGACTGGGAACAAGTGCTACAAGAAACATAGCGAAGCCTGCTGAAGTCGGCTTTTCTGCCATTACTGTTATTTTGTGGCAAAAGCAAGGGATATTTTTTCCCTACAATCTGTATCAGATCAGATCAGATCAGTCGCTCAGTCGTGTCCGACTCTTCACGACCCCATGAATCTCAGCACGCCAGGCCTCCCTGTCCATCACCAACACCCGGAGTTCACTGAGACTCACGTTCATTGAGTCAGTGATGCCATCCAGCCATCTCATCCTCTGTTGTCCCCTTTTCCTCCTGCCTCCAATCCCTCCCAGCATCAGAGTCTTTTCCAATGAGTCAACTCTTTGCATGAGGTGGCCAAAGTACTGGAGCTTCAGCTTTAGCATCATTCCTTCCAAAGAAATCCCAGGGCTGATCTCCTTCAGAATGGACTGGTTGGATCTCCTTGCAGTCCAAGGGACTCTCAAGAGGCTTCTCCAACACCACAGTTCAAAAGCATCAATTCTTTGGCGTTCAGCCTTCTTCACAGTCCAACTCTCACATCCATACATGACCACAGGAAAAACCATAGCCTTGACTAGCCGGACCTTTGTTGGCAAAGTAATGTCTCTGCTTTTGAATATGCTAATTTACCAAAATATTGCTGATCAAATTTAATAAAAAGAGAAGAATAAGAAATTTCAACTCAGGAAACAAAATTAATAAGATCAGTAAATTTTAAAACAATAATGTGAAATGTTTATCCAAAAGTGTAATTTTAAAAGCCTTGAATGAGACTTTACCACCAGTGATTCAGTGGTAAAGAATCCACCTGCTAATGCATAGGACACAGGTTCGATCCCTGGTCCAGGAAGCTTTCACATGCTAGGGAGCAACTGAGCCCATTCACCACAACTACTGAGCCCATTCTCTGGAGCCCGAGTCACAGCTACTGAAGCCTGTGTGCCTAGAGCCCACACTCTGCAATGAGAGAAGCCTCTGCAATGAGAGAAGCCACTGCAATGAGAAGCGCCTGAACTGCAACTAGAGAAAGCCTGTGTGTAGTAATAAGACCCAGTGCAGCTAAAACTAAAAATTGAAAAAAAAAATTTTTAAGCCGTAAACATGACTGGCACTGAGTTAACTCTATAAATCATTAGAAATGATACCAAAAGGTATCATTTTTGCCTGAGTATTTTCCTTCAATTATGCCTAAGTATTTCAAAATGAGCTAATTTAAAAAAACAGTAAAATGTGTTCAGTTCTTTGGGAGAATCCACAAAACCTTAACTTCCATACATTGAAAGATTTAAATGCTACATGCACTTCCTTTTATATAAAGGCATAGAAGCTTAACTCTTAAATCAGGTAATTCAGAGTTAGATGCCTTACGTTTTGTGCAACCTGATCCACATATACCTTTTCTTAGAATGGTAGTTCTTAAACCCCTATGTACATGTGAGCTTTTAAAATGTTTGCCCATCCAGATCAATTAAATTAGAATCTCTGAGTGTGAGATCTAGGCCTTGGAATTTTTTAAAAGCTTCTTTGATGATTTTAATACACAGCGCAGATAGAGAGCCACTGTTCTCAAAAATATTGGGGAATATAAATTATCTGTCCCCATTAAAAGCAAACTTCTCACTTCCCAAAATGTTATCTATACCTGATCCAGGACATGGGCAGGATATGGGGAACCAGCTTTGGTGAAGGAGTTGTTAAATATAAATGCATAGGTATCTCCTTGTAAACCATTTAGGTCGTGTAGATATGAGTTGGATACCTCAGTGAGCACATCCTCCACTGCAAATTCATGAAACACTTTCAATTAGCCAACGTTAATCTGGTCAGGGGTCAGAATAAAGACTGCAAACTGAAGTGCTGCCAATTTTGGATATCCCAGAGGGACTGGCTCATTGGTCAGCCATTAGGAGTTGGTCGCCTTTCAACCTGGTTGTCTTAGAATCTTTGCTCTCCTTATTACAAAGTACAAGCTGAAACAACATGAAATAACACCAACAATCCTTCAAACAGAATCAACAAGACTTTTTGGAGATATGAATAGGACTTTATATCCTCCTAATATAAAAATCTAAATGAAATATTTAATCATTATTCAATTGGTCAATATTCATGATACAGCCATGGTAGAGATAAAGAGAAATGTGTACAATCCAATTGGAGTAAAGGATACATTTTCCTGTAAGGAATTTTCAGGTTGGGAGATACTTTAGAAGTCAAATAATTCAACTGCTCTAGTTTATGCTCGGAGACTCTGAGGCCCAAAGAGGACTAAAAGCAAGGTTCATCATTCTAAAGACCACCACTCTTTCTACCTTATACTGAAAGTCATTTTTCTTGAAATATTGAGGGCTGACATTTTTAAGCCCTATTTCCCCATTCCTTTATGGTGGGTTCACAGTACTTCTTGGAGAAGGAAATGGCAACCCACTCCAGTAATCCATGGAGAATTTCATGAACAGAGGTACTTGGCAGGTTATAGTCCATGGAGTTGCAAAGAGTCGGACATGACTGAAGTGACTTAGCGCACAACAGTACTTCAGAAAGAATATGGTGGAGGAGAAGAAGGGCTTCCTTTGCTGAGCTGGGCAGAGCTGACACTAGTTCCTCAGACAAGCCAAAGGTATTCTAGCTGGAAATGCCACCTCAGAAAAATAGTTGAATCATCTTGGAAAAGACAGTTCACCTCTTTGAGCTTTGGTTTCCTCATAAGTATTAATAATTCATATAATGAAAAATCTGTCTTGCAGGATAGCTTGGGAAGATAAAATGAGATCATCAGAGGTCAGTAGACATTTTCCATAAAGGGGCTGATGGTAAATATTTCAGCCTTTGTGAGCCACATGAGGTCCCTGCTGCATATCCTCTATCTATTTTTATCCTTTAAAAATGTAAAATAAAAAAATAAAATAAACATTTTTAGTGCATGGACCATACACAGACAAGCCACCAAGGTTGATTTGCCATGGCTGATCAAGACCATATGGTCCAAGAATGCAGGAACTAGGCATGTCTTAATGCTCCATATTCAGCACCTAGGACAGTATTAGATGCTTTGGATATTCATTCAATAAATATTTGTTAATGAAAAACACATGTAAAGGACCTGGACCTAATTAAACTTAAAAGCTCTTGCACAGTAGTGGAAACCATCAACAAAACAAAAAGATAACCTACGAGATAGTTGCAAATGATATGATCAACAAGGTGTTAATATCCAAAATATATGAACAGCTTATATAATTAATTATTTAAAAAGCAACAACAACAAACAATCCAATAAAAAATGGACAGAAGACCCAAATAGGCATTTTCGGGATGCCTAAACAGATGGCTAAATGGGCACATGAAAATACGCTCAACATCGCTAATTATTAGAGAAATGCAAATCAAAACAGCAATGGGATAGCACCTCACACCTGTCAGAATGGCTATCATCAAAAAAGTCTACAAATAACAAATTTTGGAAAGGATGTGGAGAAAAGGAAACCCTTGTACACTGTTGGTGGGAATGTAAATTGGTGCAGCCCCTATGGAAAACAGTAAGGAGGGTCCTCAAAAAAACTAAAGATAGAGTTACCATATGATCCAGCAATTCCATTCCTGAGTATATATCTAGGAAAAAAAAAAGATTAATTTAAAAGGATACAGGCACCTCTATGTTACAACAGCACTATTTATAATAGGCAAGATATGGAAGCAACTCAAGGGTCCATCAACAGATGGATGGATAAAGAGGATGTGGTATATACATACATGCAATGGGAAATTATTCATGAAAAATAATAAAATTCTGCCATTTGAAACAATGGGAATTGATCTAGAAAATACTGCGCTTAATAAAATGAAGTCAGACAAAGACAAATGCTATATGATATCACTTATTTATGGAATCTAAAATATAATACAAACAAATATACATAGAAAAATAGAAAGAGACTCACAGATATAGACAACAAACTAATGGCTACCAGTGAGGAGAGGGGAGGTGGGATTCAGAGATACAAATTACTAAGTATAACATAAATGAGCAACAAGGATATATTGTACAGCACAGTGTGGCATCTTCAACACTAGATGCTTGGATATTTGTTCAATAAGTACTTGTAATGAATAACATGTGTAAAGGGCCTGTCCAAAGTCTGACATGGGAAAATGCCCATTTTTTAATGTTGTTTCTGTTGCTATTGCTCTTCGCTTATCTCCAGCACTGTGAGACAATATGAGAGAGGTAAAGGTACCGTGTACAGGCAAATTAAGACAGGAGAACTAGTTAACTAAAAAATTCAGAAGAAACATAGGGAACTGTGATCTGAAGGAGCCAGAAAAAGCGTCACAGACGAGGTGGCACTGGTCCGAGCTTGGAAGAAGGGGAGAGTTTTGAGAAATGGAGAACTGAAAAGGATAATTATAAATGTGTTAAAAGGGAAATAAGAAGAAAGACTTATATCTACCACTGTGCCTTGTTTTAAATTTTATTGGGATAAGGTTGCTGCTGCTGCTGCTGCTGCTGATAAGGTTATGGCTTAACAAAGACCACCACTCTATGATTCCTTGGGATATGGAATTCTATGGTTTTTAGAGATGAATATATACAAATTCCCATAGGGAGGGTTGATCCCTTATCATTTTGAGTTTCAATGAGAGTAGCCTATCCCTAACAGCAAAGATGGTCCTGACAGAGCAGGGAACATGAAAAGATAATGAGAGTTCCCCTGTGACTCACCATGCAATAAAGGGGGAACTTGACCCTTTATCTTGATTCAGTGCCAAGATCTCAGTAGTCACAGGAGCTGATTCAGACTTTGGCTGAGCCTGGAATCTTCAGGCGTCCCAACCCTCTGGGTACTATAGTTATGTTTCGGATCTTTGCCTGCATGTGCACATAAATTAAAATCCTGTAGTTAAGAATCCAGCCCTAGGAAAGCATGGAGCAACAGAGGTTGAGCATCACATTAGAAAGAGACACTTTCTCCTTCTTCCTCCTCTGACTCCATACACCCTCCAGTATACGCTCAGAGGAGCTAGTGCCAAGCCAGCACTGGGGATGAGGTGAGTTAATCTGACCACTAGAGGAAATGCGACCCAATGTGTACCTCCAAACTTGTGAATGGCAGTGTACCACCAATGTAAACATTATCACAATTAAACCATCCTGTTTAACAGATGAAGAAATAGCTTTGAAGGTGAAACAACTTGCTCAAATTTATCCAGCTAAACAGGAGAGTTACATCTCTCTGTCTTTTCACTGCATGGTTTACCTCAAGAATGAATTATAAATGACTAGCATCAACACATTTCCCAAGAATGTATTTTGAATGACAGAAGGCTTTGAATGTCTGAACAAGGATTTGACACTCAGACAAGGGAAGCAGATAGAGTGAAGATACACTTCAAAGCTGTTTTCCATGGGTAGAGAAACCCCAGACTTCATCA
>NW_011494644.1:456299-473842 GCF_000754665.1 Bison bison bison | reverse complement strand
ACTGGAGCTCCAAGGACGATGACACCCAAAGGGTTATGAGACCATCACTGCAGCCAAAATGAACACAAAGAGCAGGCCCAGAGTTGCAACGCAGGCTTCAAAAAGCTGCTGTCATGAGAAGTCAAAAAGAAACAGGCATGAACCAAAGAGACAAATCATGCCCCACTCCCTCATTCAGAATAACTGGCCGTGTCTATTAAATGTAACCTCTAGATTCATCATGCTACATAGGCTGTTTCAAGTATAGATGCTAGTATTTGGTCTATTTCATTCAACTCTTCAAGATTAATCAATAAAAAGATGTATACGGTGCCAGTGTGTCTGGCAAAAAAAAAAAAAAGAAAGGAAGAAATGACCTCAGTGGATACAAACAGTGCTTAGATTTCTTAGTGCACCTAGGAGACCCTGAGTAAACCAGGCAGGTTCAAGTATGTGATGGATTTCTGCTGTCTGATTTAATATTTAATATTTTAATATTTAATCTGAAAGTGATGTGCTCCATTTTAAGTTACAGATTATTAAAAAGTAAAGCTATTAAAAGTACTAAATGTTTTAGTTCAGGAAGATAGCACAGCCTTCCCTAAGTGACAGGTGACTCTGGGTGTTTTGCATTAGTTGTTTTTGAAAACATGGATTTATTTCTTAACTATTTATTATTCATGTAACAATAACGCTCTCCGGTATTTATATAGCATCTTGTCTTCCAAGGAGTACTCCGACAGAATAACATCATCTGTCTTTATGAACTTCATTGTCAGACTAACTTCTGCCTTCTTACAGATGAGAAAACAGAGGCTCAGAGGGATTAAAAGAGTTTTCCCAAGTCACAGAGTAAATCTATTAGATTTACTCACAGGGAAGCTGTCCAAACCAGTGTTGGTTGGCTGTAATAATCAAGTCTCCGCTACACATTTCCAGAGCAATGTCCTTCCCACAATTTGTTTGCCACTTACTCATAAACCTTTTGGTCCTGGAGAAGACTCTTGAGGGTCCCTTAGAGAGCAAGGAGATCAAACCAGTCAATCGTAAAGGAAATCAACCCTGATTATTCATTGGAAGGACTGTTGCTGAAGCTAAAGTTCCAATGTTTTGGCCACCTGATTTGAAAGCTGACTCACTGGAAAAGACTCTGATGCTGGGCAAGGATGAACGCAAAAGGAGAAGGGGGCAGCAGAGGGTGAGATGGTTAGATAGCATCACCAACTCAATGAATATGAATTTGAGCAAACTCCAGGAATTAATGGAGGACAGAAGAGCCTGGCATGCTGCAGTCCATGGGGTTGCAAAGAGTTGGACATGACTTAGTGACTGAGTAACAACTACAACAGCACAAACCTTTACCTACAGAGGGATGTATGTGGAATAGAGACACATACTATGTTACAAGTTACTCATTCATTCATCGGAGAAATATTTATTAAGTTCCTACTACGTGTCAAGTGCTATCTAAGCCCTAAAGCTGTGTATTAGTTTCCTCTGGCTGCTGTAAAAAATTACCACAAACTTGGGAGCTTAAAGCTTACAGTTTGGGAGGTCAGAAGTCCTAAAGGCAAGGTGTCAGGAGGGCTGTGCTTCTTCTGCTGGATTTAGGGGAGGATCCATTGCCTTGCCTTTTCCAGCTTCTAGAGCTTTTCCATCTGCCTCATGGAACATTCCAACCTGGCTTTCATCATCATGTCTCAGCTTCCTGACTCTGACTCTGACTCTCCTCCTTTCCTCTCACAAGGACACTGTGACTGCGCTGGGCCCACCTGGATAATCCAGGAGTCTCCATATTTCAAGATTTTCCAAGTCTGTTTTTCCATGCGAAATAACACACTCATGGGTTGCTGCAATTGGAACACAGACCTCTTTGGGGAGGTGGGACGATATTCAGCCCACCAAAGACTTCAACAACATTTAAGATTTCTTCCAGGCCTTACAGCAATCTTTATTTGGTGGGAAAGAGGTGCATAAACGAATGATGGCAAAGTATGATTGTAAATAACAAGAGACGACGAGTGAGAGGGCGGGCTAATGGATGTGAAGAAGACTCCTAGAGAAGATGACAACCAAAGCTAGTCTCAAAGGATTAATGGGAAATAATCCAGCCAAAGGGTAAGGTAGAATGTTGGAAGTCAGGAAGCCCAGGGACCGAGAATGCTCTGGGCAAAAGCCACAGCACAAGCAGAGTGCTATTTCTGCTTCATTGACTTTGATGTTGGTTCCTACTGGTCTGCTTTGTTTCAGAGGTACCTTGAGTGATAGAAAAATATATTGACTGTATAGCATAACAATGAACGGTGGGAGGACTGGTGTCAAGATGCTTCTTAAAGGCTTGGCTTGTCTGATCTTTAGTTTTCTCAGCAGTCAAATGGGAGTACTACTTGTACTTACAGAGTTGCCCCAAATATAAAAATGAGATCATGAGCATAAAGTTCTTGGCATAGTTCCTGGCACATAGTAGGTATTCAATAAAAGATTGTTTTCAATTTGCCTCACTTTGGACCTCTTCTGCTTCACGATGCTGTATTGGGGTGCATGTGTTGACCTGTCCCAGAAAACCCCTAGAGGAAGATCAGGTAACTCTTTCCCTGGAGACCCTCGTTCCCAGTGATGAAGTCACATGTCACTTCCTGAAGATTATGAGGCCTTTTCCAGGATGTTATAGAGGGAACTAAACACAGTTCAGAGAAAGCAAGACTGCAGCTGGCATACCCAGACTTCTGAGTACTAGAAATTTTGAATTGTTGGAGTTTCGCTTTTTTCACCTTTTGAAATAGCCAGGTATGGTTATTCTTAGGGAAAAAATAAGTAGCTGTGAGTTCTGCTCACTGAAGGAGTCCTAATTTCTGTACTTTTCCCCACAATGTTGACAGTGTCATGTAGACAAAGACAAGTTGTGGAAACAGGGCCAGGTCAGCAGCTAATGACCACGTAAGTGATAGAACCTCAATTTAACCACTGATAAAATGCTTTGAACCAGATGATCTGTAAGACTCCTTCTAGATTTAAAATGATGCTATTCTGTGGTGAATTTGGAGCATAAGTAGGTACCAACTACAGAAAAGCAGGGGGCTTCTCCAGTAGCTCAGTGGTAAGAACCCCCCTGCCAATGGAGGAGACACAAGAGACGCAAGTTTGATCCCCAGATCGGGAAGCTCCCCTGGAGGAGGGCATGGCAACCCACTCCAGTATTCTCGCCTGAAGAATCCCACAGACAGAGGAGCCTGGCAGGCTATGGTCCATAGCGTCTCACAGAGTCAGACATGACTGTGGCGACTTAGCATGCATGCATAGCAACCTGGGCTGATGGGGAAAGCATGATTTGGAGCTGGACGAATGTGTGCTTGAATCTTTGCTCTGAGATTTACTCACAGGATCACTTCATTTCCCTGAGTCTCAGCTCCTGCAAATTGGGGGTGAAAGTGCCTACCTAAAGGGCTAACAGGAAGACAAGACATCATGTGTAACGGATAATCTGGCACAAAATTGATTTTCAGTGAGTACTGTACTGGGGTTTGTCTCACCAACATTTCACCCTCAAGTCCAGCAGCCAGTCCTGTTCCCAGAGGTCTTCTGTTTTTAAGCATAATGCTACTGTTATCAAAACATCATGTGTTTGTGTGCGCATAGCCAGTTGCTTAGTCATGTCTGACTCTTTGCAACCCCATGGACTGTAGCCTGCCAGGCAAGCATACTGGAGTGGGTGGTCATTTCCTCCTCCAGGGGATCTTCCTGATCCAGATATTGAACCCACGTCTTCTATATCTCCTGCATTGGCAGGCAGGTTCTTTATCGTGTGTATATAGTTTAAAAAGTAAAAGTATTAGAAAGTTTAAGTGAAAAATAGCTGTCTCCTTCCTCCTCCCCATCACTAATTACTGCTCCTCCAAGGAAATAACTTTTCATTTTTATCCATTCCTGGTAGTTTCCCTCCATGTTTCTAAAAAACAAGCTTATACTGTATTTTCTTAATCTGTTAATTTTAACATCCTGTTAACGGTATTGAAAGGTCTTTCTTTCTCTCCCCTTCCCAACACACACATACTCTCACTGCTGCCAATTCAGTGATGCCACCTTTTGGGGTTAAATCCATAATCAGCAGGTGCTTCATTGTGACGCTTCAGCCAAGTAGGGCCAATGATTAAATTTCTTTCTCATACAGGTGCGAAAGTGAAAGTGTTAGTCTCTCAGCTGTGTCCAACTCCTTGCAAGCCCATGGGCTGTATGTAGGCTGTCAGGCTCCTCTGTCCATGGGATTCTCCAGGCAAGAATACTGGAGTGGGTTGCCATTTCCTTCTGTAGTTTTTTTTTCAAAGTCATTGCCCTTTTTCCTCTTTGACTCTTTCTATGCACCCAACATGAATTCTTTTCAAAAATATTCACCAGAACTCCAAGAAGTTTGATGTGATAAATTTATTAGTAAGAAATCCATCCTTTACCTAGGAGGTACCCCTCCAGGACACCTGTGCCACTTACTCCAATATGGACTGAGTGCTCTCCAGATCTGTTACATAACTCACCCTGCATCACCTACATCCTTCCCGTCCTCCACCACCTCTGGGACTTTGTCTCTCATCTCTGCTCTACTGAATCCCATTTTTATGCTTCCACATTTTCCTTTTCTTGGTTTTCTTTATTTTTTTCAGAAAGTCACATTCTCTGTAAGCTTTCTCAGGTAAATGTTTGAGTCCTTGCATGTCTGAAAATAGTCTTTCTTGTATCCTCACTCCTGAGTAATAGTTTGAGTAGGTAACAAATTCTAGGTTGTAATTCTGAGAATGTGGATCTATTGTCTTCCAGCTTCTAGCATTTCTGTTCAGAAGTCCAATGTCAGTTCCTTACTCTTAATCCTTTTCATGTGACCTGTTATGATTCCCTTGGAGTTTTCAGGATTATCTTTGCATCCTCAGCATTCTGTGATTTTAAAAATGATGTGTTTTATGAGTTTTAAAATTTATTTTACTGAGCACTCAGTAAATCTCTATAGCCCGGAGCTTCATATCTTTCACTTCTGGGTGATTTTATAGCATTCATTCTCTGATAATCCCCTCCCTGCCATTTTGTCTTGCCTCTGCCTGCAACTTCTGATGGTTATATACAAAGCTCCGGAAGCGGTCCTTTAGTTTTCGAAAATCTGGTCTAGTTTGCATGTCTTTGACTTTTGTTCCTACTTTCTTAGAAATTTTCTGACCTTTCTCTTTTAATCATGCTTCTGAAAGTCTGTCTTAGCTTTTATGTTTTTATTTCTAAGAGTTGTCACGTGTTCTCTTGCAGTGCATTTTTTATAGCATTCTCCTCTTATTGCATTTATGATACACTTTCCCTAATTTCTGTGAGGATCTTATCATCTATTTGAAGTCTTCTGCTTTCTGTATTGCCTTTGCTTCTTTTAAGTTCTATTTTACTATGTGTGTGGTCATTTTTCTCCCGTGTTGAAGACTTCTCTAAAGTTGCTGACTTTATTATGCATTAATATTTGAATGACACATGCACACACACACACATACACACACACACACTCACAGACTGATTGGAAGATTTGTGAGTGGGGCTCATTAATTGAAATTCATGAAAGAATTTAGCTCTTGTGGACCAAGCCATTCTACAGAGATAATTTAAATTTATCATCTATCATTATTTTTTCCTGGCCTTTCTTGTTTCTTTCTGGAAAATTCTTTGATCTTCTTCTATATGCAGATATAATCCTGGCTGGCAGCATTCCAGGAGTCCAGAGAAAGAGGGCTGGGCAGCGTCTCCATTCAGTATACTGAAAAAAGTGGAAGTGTTAGTCGCTCAGTCATATCTGATTCTTACAGCCCCATGGACTGCAGCCCGCCAGGCTCCCCTGTCGATGGAATTCTCCAGGCAAGAATACAGGAGTGGGTTCCCATCCCCTTCTCCAGGTGATCTTCCCAACCCAGAGATTGAACCCGGTCTCCTGCATTGTAGACAGAGTCTTCACTGTCTGAACCACCAGGGAAGTTTTTAACTTGTGCCCGACATTTCCAAATGAAGACCCATCTTGATTCGATTTTTCCAAATCTTCACTGCTTTTCCTGCCTGGCTCCGCAGGATGAGGTTGGGAATCTGGGAGTCTCTCAACTGTCAGCATACCCTTTGCTCATGCTTTCTGAGGTAGCTAGTGCCTCCAATTTCTGATACTTTCTGAGGTTCTCTGACCCAAATCACCACGATGTGTTCTTATATCCTCCCTTGACAAGTCCTTAGATTTTACTTTTCTTCACTCTGTTACTCCAGTCCAGACTCATCGATCCACATTCCAGCGCTCAAAACTTGGTCAATGTATCATATCTATTATTGTCGTCCTTCTCATCCTAGCTTTTCATCTATTTTATACCGTTTTATTCCTTCAGTGTCATTTAAGTGGGAGTCTCTGGGGAGGAATGGAAATAAATGGATGTGCTCAATCTGCGATGTTTAACTGGAGTCTACTGGGGGTTTTCTTTCAGCAAAAGATTCTGTGTGTGGGTCAAACAAGAAAGGGACAGAGAATGTGCTCCCTGATAGTCTCTCTCATTTTCTAAATTATAATGGCCTCGTTTTCTACAGTAACAGAGATTATCTAGAGTCACTCTGCCCTTCATAAGATCTGGATGAAATGACCTCGAATGCCACCTTCTCATCCTGTCCCTCCTAAGATTCCAAACACTCCCAAAGCTTAGACTTTTGCTAGGCACTTATTCTCTACTTGGATGGACTGGAAGTGTTTTGCATTTTTTTTTTAATCTCTCCTAGCATTACTTCACATCTAGGACACAAGACTTTTGGGGTAATTTCTATCTACCATCTACCTTCCTCCCATATTTCCAGAAAGGAAATATCTTTCTGAAAAGCATCTACATGCAGTGTACCTTTACTGAAGATTGAAAAGTAATAGTCCCTTCTCTAGAATGACGTCTGACACCAGATGGTAAGAGTTTCATTTCCTTTACCCTGCTATGCCATGATCTATGTTTAAGTTTATTTCTAAAATAAACATAAAAATTCAAAGTGCATGGAACTTTTATGTATCCTGATAGAAAAGACGAAGAAATCATGGTTTTTCAATCCAGGAGGAAGACAGTCTGCTATCATCAGCCAAGAATCCCCATAAATAATATTCAACAACACATCCCATGTCTGCTTTTGGTTTCTATCTCCCAAGAAATAAATGAGATATTTAGAACAAGGCCAAGAGGTGACAAAGGACATCGGTGTACATTATTTCATTTAATCTTAATAGTCTCGTGAGTTATCATTTTGTAGATGACACAACAGAGACTAAATGACTTTCTGAAGCCATATAGCTAGAAATTGGCAGAGCCAGGAACTATAAGAATAACTTCAACTGACACCACTCTCCTTTCTATCCATGGAATTTATATAGAGAGATTCATGGGCAAATAAAAAGTGAGAGAGATACTGACGTATGTGTATACATGTATAGGGATTTATGTATGTATTATGTGCATGTATACTTACTCAGTTGGTGCAAAAGTAATTGTAGTTTTGCACTACTGAAATTTGCTATTTGATATTAGAATACATTCCTAAATAAATGTGGCTATGTTGTATATCATTTTAGTGCACATTTCTTGCTTTACTTTTTTTCCTAAACACATTACTTGCTGTTTATTTTATATTTATTTTAGACTAGAAGTAATGTTAGAAAAAAAGCAAATTCAAGCAATTTTTTATTCGAGTTCAAAATGGATCGTAAAGCAGCAGAGACAACTCACAACATCAACAATGCATTTGGTGCAGGAACTGCTAATGAACGTACAGTGTAGTCATGGTTCAGAAAGATTTGGAAAGGAAAGGAGAGCCTTGATGGTGAGGCCGGCCATTGGAAGTTGACAAGGACAACTGAGAGCCATCATTGAAACTTGATCCTCTTCAACTACACGAGAAATTGCCAAAGAAGTCACCATCAGCCATTCTACAGTCATTTGGCACTTGAAGCAAATTGGAAAAGTGAACAAGTGACAAGTGGGTGACTCATGAGCTGACCATAAATCAAAAAAAAAAAATCATCGTTTTGAAGTGTCTTTGTCTCTTGTTCCAGACAACAATGAACCATTTCTTGATCAGATTGTGACATGCAATGAAAAGTGGTTTTTATACAACAACTGGCGTTGACCAGCTCAGTGATTGGACCAAGAAGAACCTCCAAAACACTTCCCAAAGTGAAATTTGTACCAATAAAAGGTCATCGTCACTGTTTGGTGGTCTACTGCCTGTCTGATCCACTACAGCTTTCTGAATCCCAGTGGAACTATTACATCTGAGATGCTTGCTCAGCAAATCAAAGAGATGCACTGAAAACTGCAAAGCCCACACCTGATATTGATCAACAGAAAGGGCCCAATTCATCTGCATGACAACACCCAACACATGCTTGCAACTGCTTCTAAAGTTGAACAAATTGGGCTACGTATGAAGTTTTGCCTCAACCGCCCGTACTCACCTGACCTCTCACCAACCGACTAATGCTTCTTCAACCATCTCAACAAGATTTTGCAGGGAAAATGCTTCCACAACCAGCAGGAGACAGAAAATGCTTTCCAAGGGTTTCCCAAATCCCGAAGCATGAATTTTTACATTACAGGAATAAACAAACTTATTTCTTGTGGGCAAAAATGTATTGATTGTAATGTTTCCCATTTTGATTAATAAAGATGTATTTTGGCCTAGTTATAATCATGCAAAATTCATGGTTCAAAACTGCAATTACTTTTGTAACAACCTAATATAATTTTTCACTCTCATGATTCAAACAGATATTATTATCCCTCTTTCTAAGATTCAGAAACTAAGACTAAGAAAGAGGAGACAGATAAGGGAAACTGGATTAACAGATACAAACTACTGTGTATAAAATAGATAAGCAAGAAGGATATACTATACAGCACAGGGAATAATAACCATTAACTTGAAATAACCTATGATGGAGCATAATCTGCAAAAATATTGAATCACTATGCTGTATACATTAAAATAATATTTTAAATTAACTGTACTTCATTTTTTTAAAAAAGAAAGAAACTCAGACTCAGATAGGTTGAGTAACATGTCCAAAGTAACACAGCAGTGTCTGAATCGAGACTGAAATCCAGACTCTGAAATCTGTGTTAATTCCATTTCTACCTGCTGCTAACTAGTTCACTAGTCTCCAAAGACAGCTCCCACCAATCCATCTTCACCCTGATCATTGCTGTCACTCCTCATGTGAAAAGGGGAAGTGTGTCTCCCCAGTTCTTGAATCTTGGCTGACTTTGTAACTTTGACCATGAGAATGTGGCCGAAGTGACATTCTGGGGTTCCAAACTCAAGCCTTAAGATAACTGGCAGCCTCTATTTCCAGCTTCATGGAACTTTGGAAAACTAAGTAAAGTAAGTGAAACACTCACTCCCAGCTGGGCCCCCAGTTGAAGGTTGGCAGCCACTGCCAGCTGCACCACTGAGCACCTCCTTGTGGTTCCAGCCCAGTCAAGCCTCAGATGATTTCCATCTCAGTCTGCACTACGTGCCTCAGAAGAGCCACCCAACCAAACTCAACCAACCTGCCAAATCACAAGATATACTATAATGGTTATTGTTTTAAGCCACTAAGCTTTCAGGTATTGTGTTATGAAGCAAGAGATTACAAAACACTGCCTCTCTTGGAAGAGATGAGTCCAGGCCCTGTGACTTCAAAGCCAGTTTTCTTCTTATTAGAGTTAGCACAGTGACATAAGCTTTTTCCACCAAGGACAGAAATGACATGAATTCATTGGTACCTAGAGTGACAGCGTCTGAAAACAAGATACTCAAGGAAAATTTACAAATGGCAAATTAAATATATATATATACATATATATATATATATAGTTTGATAAGAGTATATAGAAACAGGAATGTTATTCATCTACTGTTTGTGGGAGTATAAAATGCTAAAACATTCCTGAGGGCAATTTGGTGATACCTTATGATGCTCATGCCCATTGACTCAGAGATATCACTTCCAGGCATTTATCCTTATGAACCGTAAAAGATATGTGCAAAGATTTTTTTTTCTATGAGAATGTTCAGCATAGCACACTTATAGAAACAAAACAAAGAGAGGGGAAGAGAGGGAGAGAGAGAGATTCTAAATATGGAGTATTACTCAGCCATTAAAAAGAATACATTTGAATCAGTTCTAATGAGGTGGATGAAACTGGAACCTATTATACAGAGTGAAGTAAGCCAGAAAGAAAAACACCAATACAGTATACTAACGCATATATATGGAATTTAGAAAGATGGTAATGACAACCTGGTATGCGAGACAGCAAAAGAGACACAGATGTATAGAACAGTCTTTTGGACTCTGTGGGAGAGGGAGGGGGGGATGCTTTGGGAGAATGGCATTGAAACATGTATAATATCATATAAGAAATGAATCGCCAGTCCAGGTTCAATGCATGATACAGGGTGCTCAGGGCTGGTGCACTGGAATGACTCAGAGGGATGGTATGGGGAGGGAGGTGGGAGGGGGGTTCAGGATGGGGAACACGTGTACACCCGTGGCAGATGCATGTTGATGTATGGCAAAACCAATACAGTATTGTAAAGTAAAAATAAATAAATAATAAAAAAAATTTTTTAAGCAAAAAAATAAATAAATATCCACCAATAGGGCACTTGGGTAAATCAAATAAGATATATTCACATAACGGAAAATTATTGCATTGTGACTAAAAGTAATGCAGTGAAAGTGTTTTCCATGGCATGGAAATGCATTGCACGTTAAGAAACATAAAGTCATATATGAAACAATGTAAATGCAACTAGTTTTTGTAAGCAACGCCAACGGGAACCAACACCAATATAGGACCTCCTCTATGCCAAGCCCTATATTTTCAAGGATATATCATCAAAATAAATAATGACTTTATCTCAACAGTATGATTATTTCATACATTTTAATGGGGCTTTCCAGGTGGCGCTAGTGGTAAAGAATCTGCCTGCCAATGCAGGAGATGCCAGAGATGCAGGTTTGATCCCTGGGTCGGGAAGATTCCTGGAGAAGGAAATAGCAACCCACTCCAGTATTCTTTCCTGGAAAATCCCATGGGCAGTGGAGCCTGGTGAGCTATAGTCCATGGGCTCACAAAGAGTCAGATGTGACTGAGCACGCACTCACACAGGACAGGATATCTTTTAAAATTTACTAAAACTATTTATTTTTAATAAATATATACAA
Organism: Bison bison bison; assembly: GCF_000754665.1. Classification (NCBI taxonomy): domain Eukaryota; kingdom Metazoa; phylum Chordata; class Mammalia; order Artiodactyla; family Bovidae; genus Bison; species Bison bison. The sequence goes on along the minus strand of NW_011494644.1, from coordinate 462,630 downwards.
ATATAAATACCAACCAAGAATTAAAGCATAAATATAATTTTTTAAATAGATTGGTAACTTGGATTTCTGAGATGATTAATGAAACAGTTCTGCCATTGTGAGATTGTCATGGATACAGCCAACACATTCCCATGATGCAGTTTTAGCAGTGGTATCTTGAGTCAAAATCCTGGGCTTAAAGACCCTCCCTGGTCTCACACATCTTTTTAGCACAAACTCTTAGGCCAATTCTGGACTATCTCCTGGCTACTTTCCAATTTTGTTTCTGTCATACAAATTAGGCATGGGATTCCAGCGTGTTCTGTACAGGGGGTTCAGCTTTATTCCATCCTGGACATTATAAGCTCTCTGGGGATTCAGAACACATTGCTTCCATATGGTCTATAAGCCTGGGAAGCAGGGGTCTCTCTGCAACCTAAACTGACCCTCCTGCAATTAGAAATGAGGTTTCCAGCAGAAGCGCTATCTCCATGTGAACAGCAGACAATAGCCTTTGGCTCTGTCTAACAAGATCAGCAAGCTAGGCTCTTCAAATTGGCTAAATTTATATTGCTCACTAGATTCTGTGAATAAATAACAAGGTAATTCTTTTGTTGGCTGGAAAATAATCTATACAAATTCTATCTTAATAATAGTCTCTCAACAGGCCACATAAGTGCTGGCAGGCAGGAGCCAGATCAGAGATGCGAACAGGATCTCTGAGTTTGGAGTGTCTATAATGAAACACTACACCTGCTGCCTCTCAAAGTGGAATTGATTGGATAAAAATTTAGTACACAAGAGTCATCCTGTGCTTGTTTCCCAGCCTTTCAGCATCTGGAGATTAAGGGCCTATTTCCCTAGAGCCTGGAAGATGCTTTGAATTTCTAGTGAGATAAGCATTGGCCTGGAACATACAAGATGCTCTGACAACCTAGGGGGTGGGCTGGGGTGGGAGGTGGAAGGGAGGTTCAAGACGGAGGGGACATATGTATACCTATGGCTGACCCATGTGAAGTATGGCAGAAACCAACGCAACATTGTAATAATCCTCCAATTAAAAACAAATTTAAAAATAAAACTTAAAAAAACTTTAAAAAAGAAAAAAAGACCAAACTGGGTGGAACAGTAACCATTGGCCACTCTCTATTAATACTCACTTGGTGTGACACTGCCCAGAAGGAATTTATTCACTCACATATCTAAACATTTCAGGGGCTAGGCCAACTACAGGCAGGGCTTGATTGGGGCTTAAAATGCTGTCACAAGATCTAATCCTTCTCCTTTAAATTGCAACTTAATTCACTTCATGGTGGCTTATCTTTTTTTTGACAAGTTGTTCCATCATGGTCAAAAACAACTGTAATGTTTTTAGAACTCTCGGTCTACCAGTTTCAAATTCCTTTTGGAAAGAGTGAGAATCTCTTTCCCTGGAGGACCAGCGAAAAACACATTATGCTTCATTGGCTCTGTTTAGGTCACATACCCATCCCTGAACTAGCCTATGTAGTTCAAATGATATATCTAAGTATGAACCATCTGGGCCTTGTTTGTGTCTTTTTCCCTGAAGTTACGAAACACAGGAGGGGGATAACATCCCCACCCAAAAACATAAATTGAAATGAGTGAAGAGTCATTTTAAGTACACTAGTTCTGGGTGTACTTAAAAAGAGGAGAGTTCCTGGGCATATATCTGGAGAAAAACATGATCCAAGAGTATGCATGCACCCCAATGTTCATTGCAGCGCTGTTTACAATAGCCAAAACATGGAAGCAACCTAAATGCCCATCAACAGAGGAATAGATAAAAAAGATGTGGTACATATATATAGCATATTACTCAGTCGTTAAAAATGAATGAAATAATACTATTTCCAACATGGATGGACCTAGAGATGTCATACTAAGTGAAGTAAGTCAGAGAAAGAGAAATATTGTATATCACATATATGCACAAGCTGAAAAGTCTTTACAAAACAGAAAGACTCACAGACTAAGGGAAAGAACTTGTGGTTACCAGGATGAAGGGTTAGAGGAAGGTACAGTTAGGGAGTTTGGGACTGACATGTATACACTGCTACATTTAAAATGAATAACCCACAAGGACCTACTGTATACCACAGGGAACTCTGCTCAATATCTTGTAACATCCTAAATGGGAAAAGAACTTGAAAAAGAATAGATACATGAATCCCTTTGCTATACATTTGAAATTATCACAGCATTGTTAAACAACTATAATATAAAATTAAAAGTTTAGGAAGAAAAGAGGATTGTGCCTGGATTGGGTGGCAAAGACCTCAAATCCAACACAGATATTAAAGAAAATGTTCATTGCTCCCTTGTTCCTTCCCTACAGTGTCATGAGCTAGTTTCTATTTCTTGAAGCACAATCCATGAGGTGGAATTCATCTCTCACCTCATCTTGCACCCCTACCCTTCATGGTAGGATGCATCCAAGCCGCATACCACCGTTTCTTACCCTTCCTCTACCCTAAAGCATGCCCTGATGAAGGTAAGAATTTTCCTCTATATCATAGCAACGTGTGCTGTGCTATGCTAAGTTGCTCAGTCATGTCCAACTTTGGGACCCTACAGATTGTAGCCAGTCCAGTCTCTTCTGTCCATGGGATTCTCCAGGCAAGAATACTGGAGTGGGGAAGATTCCTCCAGGGAATCTTTCTGATCCAGGGATCGAACTTGAGTCTCCTATGTCTTCTACATTAACAAGCAGTTTCTTTACCACTAGCATCACGTGGGATGTCCATATCATAGTAATAGCTATCACTTATTATTCATTTAGTATACACCATGAATGGTGCAAAATCCTTTATGCAAAGATGTCATTGAATCTTCATAAAACACTCAGGAGGTCACATAGATTACTTATAAGATAAGGAAAATGAGGTTCAGGATGAAGCTGGGGCAGGATCACACAGCTACGAAGTGAAAGAAAGGGGAACTAATTATTATATGATTTCTGAGCCACTGCTCTTGACTATACAATGATTCAGTTATCTCCTTTCTCCCCCATAAAGAACGATATTCACATGGCAAGGCTTCTGCTTGCTCCCTTCTTATTAGATCTGATGGTTTCCCTGACAATAAGAAGCTTCTTTCCACAGGATATGTGAACCAAAAACTACGGTAAAAGAAATACAGGTGCTCCATAGCAATATGCATAGATGCTCATCATTGCTGAGAATGAGATGCAAATTAAGATTTCACTGAAGCAAACATTTAAAGGCTGACAAATATCCAAAAGATGAACAACATGTTCTTTGAGTGATGTTGCAGGGAAATAGTCTTCCATTTATTCTGGGAGTGATGCAGAATGGTACAACTTGTAAGAAGAAGGAATTTTCCATGATTTTAAAAACTATGTATGCATTTATCATTTGACTAGAAACCCCACTTCAAGGACTCCATTCCAAAAGAAGTTGTCAAAAATTTAAATGCACAAATATACAACATTCATTGTTGCATTATTTGTAACAGAAAATACCCAAAATGTCCATCAACAAGGGACAAGTTGAAAAAGCTATGGTCTATATTCACACAATGGAATACTATGCAACTGTGGAAAAGAAATGAGGACTACAATCACTCTTCATTATTTGTGCTTCTGTAGTTGTAAATTAAGGTACTAGCTACAGTTTATTTGTAACACCAAAGTCAGTAGAGGTAGCACTTTTATGGTCACTCTCAGCCAAGTATATGCAAAGATATGAGCTCTCCAATGTGCGTGTTCCCAGCGGAGGTCCTAACAAAGCAACTCTGAGTTCTTTAGGTTCTCATAGTGTAAATGTTACTTACGTAAACAAAGTATTTAGTGCCATCATTTTCACATTTTTGTGCCTTTTGATGGTTATTTCATTGTTTAAAATGGTCCCAAGCATAATACTGAAGTGCTACCAAGAGGTCCTAAGCAAACGAAAGTTGTGATGTTCTTGACAGAAATGGAGCAGGTGTGAAGAGATATTTACTTACTTATATTAGAAAAGCAATGAGAGAATAAACAAAACCTTTTTTAAAAAAGTTACCTGATAGACATGATAAAAACCATGATGTGGAGGGGAGAGGGATGGAAATCAGACCTCTCTGAATGCAGTCTGTTCTAAATATTTTGAGTCCATAAATATTTTACAAAATTATAAAATAAAGTTAAATCAAAATTTAAAAAAATTCCTATCTAAAATGAAATAACTGAGCTAAACTGTGTATCAAGTTGGAGTGATTTAGTGAGGCACTATGTTAAAGCATTTTAAAATACAGTAATTTGCCTCCATGTCTCGACTGGGATACAGTTGAGTTATAAATTACTGCAAAAAAACTAAGATGTTTTCAGAAATTTTATTTTTAGTTGTAATATTGATTTTGCTATTCTGGAACTGTTGTAAGAGTGTTATAGGATAGGCAAGTGAGTAATTCTATTGCTATAACTGGGGCTGAGATTTTTGTCATGGAGAAGCAATACCCAAGTACAGAATCAGAAAACCTGGGTATAAAGCCTCTGACCTTAAATGTGAGTTGGTGATATCAATAGGAACACATGATATATTTTCTCTTTTAAATATATTCATTTCCTAGCTCTGTCTATATACAAATCATAGAAATAATGACATAGTCCAGACTGTGGTTTCTAAACACCATTCCCCACTAAAAGGAACTCAAGCTCTTTGGATAAGTGGTCAATTCCTCATGTAGGTTAGACAAGATTAAAAGTGAGCCCAGAACATCTCACTGTACCAGAATACAAGAAAGATGTCAAAGTGATATTTTGTGATATCAAACAATTTTTTAGATGTGATGTCAGTACTAAAGTTAGGTTCTGAAAAGTCCTTATATTTTAGAGATGCATTCTGAGATATTTCTCAATAAAATAACACAGAATCTTGGAAGAAGACCATAGGATGGCCAACCATGTTCATGTGGGACTGAAAGGATTCCCAGGACAATGGGCATTGATGGTAAAATTGGGAAAGTCATGGATAAACCAGGATAGTTGGTTACCTTAAGAGTGAGTACATATAAAAGGGAACCAAGACTGAGCCCATGGTGATAATTATAGGTACATGGGCTTTGTTTTAGGTTTCTCTTTACTTTTGATTTGTTAGTAGTTTTTCATGGGGAAAAAAAAAGAAAAACATAGTCCACTAGAGTCAGATCAAAAAGATTCAAGAGGGGTCCCAGGATGTTACTCCTACTAGTGAAAAGTGGTTCAATTTTAACTTCAAAAAGAAGAATATGCATGATGAATTAAACATATTAAAAATCAATGAGTTCAAAATGATACTTTAAAAAAGAAAACTCAATAGTCACCTCTGGAGATGAAAGGATATTGACTTTTTTTTTGGAAAACTAATTTAATAAAGGGAAAACATAAAAAGCTTAACCTAATATTTCTGTGCAAACTCTACTTTAGGGGTGAATAAAAATTTGATGATGGCATGTTCTTTTAGAAAAATCTCAGCTAACAATGAGTGAATGATAGACTTAGTGCATCACCACGCTGTACTCCTGAAAGAAATAATGGATCTAGGCAATGACAGGGCTTCCCAGGTGGTGTAGTGGCAAAGAATCCATCTGCCAATGCACAAGACACAAGAGACACAGGTTCAATCATCGGGTCAGGAAGACCCCCTGAAGTAGGAAATGGCAACCCACACCAGTATTCTTGCCTGGAAAATCCCACTGATAAAGGAGCCTGGCTATCGTCCATAGTGTCTAAAAGAGTTGGGCATGACTGTGTGACTCTGTACTCACACACAGGCAGTGATATCAATGATGACTAAAATAATTGAGTGGAAAGCTAAAGAAAAACTTTACAATGGATGGATCGGGCTGATATCACCTATCAGATCAGATCAGTCACTCAGTCATGTCCGACTCTTTGTGAACCCATGAATCACAGCATGCCAGGCCTCCCTGTCCATCACCAACTCCCGGAGTTCACTCAGATTCATGTCCATCGAGTCAGTGATGCCATCCAGCCATCTCATCCTCTGTCGTCCCCAATCCCTCCCAGCATCAGAGTCTTTTCCAATGAGTCAACTCTTCGCATGAGGTGGCCAAAGTACTGCAGTTTCAGCTTTAGCATCATTCCTTCCAAAGAAATCCCAGGGCTGATCTCCTTCAGAATGGACTGGTTGGATCTCCTTGCAGTCCAAGGGACTCTCAAGAGGCTTCTCCAACACCACAGTTCAAAAGCATCAATTCTTCGGCGCTCAGCTTTCTTCACAGTCCAACTCTCACATCCATACATGACCACAGAAAAAAACCATAGCCTTGACTAGATGGACCTTTGTTGGCAAAGCAATCTCTCTGCTTTTGAATATGCTATCTAGGTTGG
>NW_011494644.1:418544-456199 GCF_000754665.1 Bison bison bison | reverse complement strand
CTATCTAGGTTGGTCATAACTTTCCTTCCAAGGAGTAAGCATCTTTTAATTTCATGGCTGCAGTCACCATCTGTAGTGATTTTGGAGCCCAGAAAAATAAAGTCTGACACTGTTTCCACTGTTTCCCCATCTATTTCCCATAAAGTGATGGGACCGGATGCCATGATCTTCGTTTTCTGAATGTTGAGCTTTAAGCCAACTTTTTCACTCTCCACTTTCACTTTCATCAAGAGGCTTTTGAGTTCCTCTTCACTTTCTGCCATAAGGGTGGTGTCATCTGCATATCTGAGGTTATTGATATTTCTCCCGGCAATCTTGATTCCAGCTTGTGTTTCTTCCAGTCCAGCGAGTGCGTCAGAATTGATATACATCTCAATGTAATCATTGGGAAGTACACAACATCATATGTGGAGAATCATTTCACTTTCTATCTAAAACTAAAACCTGGATCTAACAACCAATGTATAAGAAATACAGAAGATAAGAGAACATGTGACATGATATTGCACATATGAATCTGCAAAATTCAGAATGTTGAAAACTCTACCACACAAACAAATCAGTAATTTTAAATAGAAAGAAAAAAGGAACTTTAAATTGAAAACAACTCAAGATATATTGACCAAATGTGGTATGTGGACCTTATATAGACTCAAATTCAACTTAGAATAAATCAGTGGGGTGGAATGGGGAGGGAGATGGGAGGGAGGTTCGAGAGAGAGGGGACATATGTATACTTATGGCTGATTCACGCTAATGTTTAGCAGAAACCAACACTATTCTATAAAGCAATTATCCTTCAATTGAAAAATAAATAAATTTTAAAAATAAGTGGTATTACATGTATACCTCGACACACAGAGACACAGGATAATTTAGGAAGTTTGGTCAGTAATGCAGCAAAATCCTAGAAACAAAGACCCAGCCCTGACTGTGGTTTCCAAATACCATTTCTCACTAAAAGGAATTCAAGCTCTTCGGTCAATTCCTCATGTAGGTTAGACAAGATTAAAAGTGAGCCCAGAACATCTCGCTGTACCAGAAGACAGGAAAGATGTCAAAGTGATATTTTGTGATATCAAACAGTTTTTTAGGCATGATGTCAGTACTAAAGTTAGGTTTTGAGAAGTCCTTATATTTTAGAGATGCATTCTGTGATATTTCTCAGTTATATAACACAGTATCTTGGAAAAAGTCCATAGGGTGGCCAACCATGTTGGTTTGCTGGGACTGAAAGGATTCCCAGGACAACGGGCATTGGTGGTAAAATTGGGAGAGTTCTGGACAAACCAGGATAGTTGATCACCCTAAGAGTGAGCGCATATAAAAGGGAAACAAGACTGAGCCCATGGTGATAACCATGGGTACATGGGCTTTAAGTTTCTCTTTATTTCTGATTTATTAGTTATTTTTCATGGGAAAAAAAAATATATATAAAGTGCTGTCTCCCCTGTGGACTTGACAGCTGCATCTTTTCCCCCAGCTTCTATTCTATCCTGGCCTTTGGACATTCCACTTAGTCTTGCCCCTGTGCCCTGATCTACCAGCTGTACATCCACAAAAGAATCATGATGCAGAGCTTGTGAGCATGGCAGGTAGAGGCGTGTCTTTTGAGTCACAAAGACAAGAGTTCAGGTGCTGATCTTCCCTCTACACATCTGACTTGAGAACAATGGATTACCAACCTCTGAAACTCAATTTGCTCATGAATAAATTTAGAATAGAAGTCATGGCGGCTTCATAATGTTGCTGCAAGATTAAAAGTGAGCCCAGAACATCTCATTGTACCAGAAGACAGGAAAGATGTTGCAGTAAGATGTGAGCAAAGAGCTTAAAGCAGTGTCTGAGGGTGCTCGGGCCTAGAGCACTGGGACGACCCCGAGGGATGGGATGGAGAGAGAGGTGGGAGGGGGGTTCAGGATGGGGAACACATGTACACTCGTGGTGGATCCATGTCAGTGTACAGCAAAAACCACTGCAATACTGTAAAGTAATTAGCCTCCAATTAAAATAAATTAATTAATATATATTAAAAAAAGCAGTGTCTGGCATTCTGCATACCGTCTTGGTGTAAGAAGCATGCTTTTTTTCATTTTCCGTATTTAACATTCTGAAATCAGAACTCTCTTTTAAAATCAAAGTTGTCTAGTTAGGGGTCTCAGATGTAATCAGTAGTGTAATTATCCCATTTTCTAGTTTCTGTATTTAATGATTTGACATCTTGGGGCTCTGCTTACCCTGAAGAGACTGACCCTCCCAAGGTTAACTAGTTCCTGAAGAAGGAAATGGCAACCTACTCCAGAACTCTTGCCTGGAAAATCCCAAGGGCAGAGGGGCCTGGAGGGCTACAGTCCAAGGGGTCACAAAGAATTGGACACAACTGAGTGACTGAGTACATGGAAAGTAAATGACTCACTTGAGAACATGCCTTTCATGTGCAAACCAACCAATCTGGAGCCCATGTCCTTAACTGCCTCGTTCAGAGGCTCTCCACTCTGGGTCACTACCCACTTTCTTTAACCACCCCAGGGCCAGATACCAGATAGGTAGGGACAACCCCTACCCCCTACAGCCTGCTGAAATGATTAAAACGAGCTAAGCCTGCTCACCCTGATTTGACCATTCCTTTCCAGAGGACTCACGATGAAGACTCTTGCCCTCATTTCCCCTCACTACCTCTGCCTCCTGCTCAACACTGGTGCTTCCCCATGCAGCCTTGCATGACACCCTGTGTCTCCTGTTTCTAGGGAAGTATGAGTGAAAACTTTCTTCATGAATGTCACTCTCATATCTTTGGGTCTTACCATATAGAACTAAAGCAAACCCCAGTACCCTTAAATCAAACAGAAACCAGCTCTGACCTGCTGCTGCTGCTGAGTCGCTTCAGACGTATCCAACTCTGTGCAACCCTATGGGCTGCAGCCCACCAGGCTCCTCTGTCCATGAGACTCTCCAGACGAGAATTCTGGAGTGGATTCTCCAGACAAGAATTCTAGAGTGGATCCATTCCAGAGAGGATTGCCCTCCTCCAGAGGATCTTCCCAACCCAGGGATCGAACTCACATCTCATGTCTCCTGTATTGGCAGGCAGGTTCTTTACCACTAGAGCCACCTGGGAAGCCTCAGCTCTGCCCTAGTTGAGTAGAAAAGGACACTGGAAAGTTCACATGTGTTAAGGATCAAGCTGGCAACCGGATTCAGAAAATAAGCAAAACCCACAGAGGCTTAGCAGCCCAAAGCCCAGGTGAGGTCACTCCACAGGAACAGCCTTTCGAGGATGCTATCTGTCAGTGATACAGCCTCCCTTGGATGCTCAGTACAGTGCCCTCTGAGCTCTCAGTACTGCCCTGGATGCTTGATGCTTTCCTTAAGAGACCCTCAAGGTTCAAGATTATAAACCTGTACTTCTGATTGACCAAGGTTGCATGATTTAACTTTACTCCAGTTTCCAGGAGGTGGGGAAGAGGGAATACCTGGTCTCTTTGGTTTCTACCATTCCAGACAGTAACTCCTACTGGATGCACAAGGGAATATTCTTCTAAAAGTAAAAAGAATGTTTAGGCCCTAAGAAGCAGAAAGTCAAAAGGCCACAGAGAAGCTAAAAGAGACTTGCTAAGAAGATGAGTAAGCTTCACCTTGGCTTTGCTGAGCTTGTGCTAACTTAGCCAAATATCACGGCATAATAAATAATGGAATTTTCAAAGCCAAGAGAGATTGGTGTTAATTGATTCATGGCCCATGAAGGACTAGTCAGGGGATGTACACCTATTTATCACAAAGCTTCCGAAAGACTTTTCAGAGAAGCCCTTTAACTTCTTCAGTATAGGATTCAGTTAAAGGATTACAAGTTCGACCACATAGAAACTGTAGATGAGAATCCAGTATTCTTCCATTTGACTCAAAATTATATTATCAATCTTGAGAACATGAAAGAGGTCATGTAGCATGAGTCATGATAAAGGAGCAGCCCATCAGAAGGACTCCGCGGGGATGTCTGCAGTCCAAAATCATTTGGAAGAGTCTTGCAACTGCTGCTGCTGCTGCTGCCAAGTCGCTTCAGTCGTGTCTGACTCTGTGCGACCCCATAGACAGCAGCCCACCAGGCTCCCCCGTCCCTGGGATTCTCCAGGCAAGAACAGTGGAGTGGGTTGCCATTTCCTTCTCCAATGCATGAAAGTGAAAAGTGAAAGTCAAGTCGCTCAGTCGTGCCTGACTCTTAGCGACCCCATGGACTGCAGCCTACCAGGCTCCTCCGTCCATGGGATTTTCCAGGCAAGAGTACTGGAGTGGGGTGCCATTGCCTTCTCCGTGGAAGAGCCTTAGGATTCAGAATTTGAAGAGGTTTGACTCATAATTGATTGTAATTTTGAATGAAAAACAAATCAGGTTTTAAAGACAAATTTAAGCTATTTTTGACAAGTAAAATAAAATTGTCTACAATTTGATAGTATTTCTCCTTCCACCCCAAAGCTTCACCCTTAAGAGTTGTCATTAAGTCAGGGATAAATTTTAGAATCAATAAGATACTATAGTAAATGTCAAATAAATTTGAGTTTGCAGATATGTCCTTGGTATGGAATCGCCCAGACCCAGCTAGGCTTTCTGCTCCTTTGCCTTTCTTGACCATGCTCTTTCTCTGGACTTGCTCATTTCTATGCAATCCACAGGTTTAGCTGTGTCTGAGCTGAATGAAGCACATGGACCAGGGGACATTGAGTCTTTGATTTCTCCTCCATGGGCAATGCAATGAAGCAGTCTTTGATGTGAAGTTAAAACCACTTGGAGAGAAGGGCAGGAAGGTGATCCCGTGCCTGTGGATTCACTTCTTGGCCTCAGCCCTTGAGCCAGTGGCCAGGACCCCACAGTGCTTGGGAAATGTGTCCTTCCTTCCTGTCAAGCTTATCATGGCTTTGATTGCAGACAAGCACAGAGAGATGGGAGCTGGGGACCAGCAGAAGAGGACAGCTGCTCCCTTGGCCCTGTCACCTACAACACAGTCAAGGCCGGGAGCCATGCTATCAAAACACTCAGCTCCTCTCCAAATCTCATTTCTGAAAATGGTGAACCCTCCTTTATGCGACTACATTCAAAATCCTGCTTTGCCTTATTATTGGAATCCAATTTTTTGGTCACTTGCTATATTCCAGGAATTATATACATACTACCTCAATGAATCCTCATGAAGGCTGTATCAATACTGACATTATTTCCCCTACTCCTCGTTTTACAGATGATGTCATTAAGCTTCAGAAGTGGAGACAGCATTTGACTCCAAGCTCTTCTGTAAATCTCGTTTGAATTAACATCAAACTGATCAGATTCTCCTCCATTCTTTTTATTAATTTAATTTTTATTTCATATCGGAGTATAGTATGTATTTACAATATTGTGTTAGCTCCAGGTATACAGCAAAGTGATTCAGTTACACATATATTAATATATACATCCATTCTTTTACAGATTATTTTCCATATGGGTTATTACAGAATATTGAGTAGAGTTCCCTGTGCTATTGAGTAGGTCCTTGTTGATTATCTATTGTATATGTAGTCAAACATACTTTTTAAAAATAACAGCTTTATTGAGGTATAATTCACATACCATATGATTCACCTTTTTTTAAGTATATGATTCAATGGTTTCTAGTGTATTCACAGAGTTGTGTAACCATCTCAATACCTAATTCCAGAATATTATCATCACCCCCCAAAGACATTATTTTTCTATTATCAGTCACTTCTCATTCCCTCAACCCCAACCATTGATGCCATTAATCTGTTTTCTATCTCTATCAATTTTCCTATTCTGGATACTTCATATAAATGGAATTGTACGACATGTGCACCTTTGTTTTTTTATTTGTTTTATTAAATTTTTTATTTTGTATTGTAATATGGCCAATTAACAATGTTGTGATAGTTTCAGGTAGACAGCAAAGGGACTGAGTCATACACACACATGCATCCATTCTCCCCCAAACTCCCTCAACATGTAGCTTTTTGTGTCTCACTTTTTTCAGACATGCACAATATTTTCAAGATTCATCTATTTTGTAGCACAAATCGGTACTTCATTTGGTTTTATGTCTGAATAATATTCCATTGTATGGATAAACCACATTTTGTTTATTCATTAATCATCAATGGATGAATATTAGATTGTTTCTATTTCCTTGATGTCATAAAAATATGCCATGCACATTCATATATAAGTTTTTGTGTAGATATATTTTCAATTTTGTGAGTATATACCCAGGAGTGAAATTTCTGGGTCATGTGATAAACTTCTGTTTAATCTTTGAGGAACTGTCAAACTGCTTTTTACAATGAATGTACCATTTTATAATTCTTTTTTTTCATGTATAAAGAATTTACTGGTTTTCTAAGCCAGAAACAAAAACACTAAAGACTAAACACTAAAGGGGCAGCAGGTGTGACTTAATATATTTCTGGCTATTTTACATTTCCATCAGAAACATATGAGGGTTCCAATTTTCCCACATCCTAACCAATACTTATTATTTTTATCTTTTTTATTATAGTCATCTCAACAAGTGTGAAATGGCATCTTGATTTATATTTCTGCAGAGTACATCATGAGAAACACTGGACTGGGAGAAACACAAGCTGGAATCAAGATTGCTGGGAGAAATATCAATAACCTCAGATATGCAGATGACACCACCCTTATGGCAGAAAGTGAAGAGGAACTCAAAAGCCTCTTGATGAAAGTGAAAGTGGAGAGTGAAAAAGTTGGCTTAAAGCTCAACATTCAGAAAACGAAGATCATGGCATCTGGTCCCACCACTTCATGGGAAATAGATGGGGAAACAGTGGAAACAGTGTCAGACTTTATTTTTCTGGGCTCCAAAATCACTACAGATGGTGACTGCAGCCATGAAATTAAAAGACACTTACTCCTTGGAAGGAAAGTTATGACCAACCTAGATAGCATATTCAAAAGCAGAGACATTACTTTGCCAACAAAGGTTTGTCTAGTCAAGGCTATGGTTTTTCCTGTGGTCATGTATGGATGTGAGAGTTGGACTGTGAAGAAGGCTGAGTGCCTAAGAATTGATGCTTTTGAACTGTGGTGTTGGAGAAGCCTCTTGAGAGTCCCTTGGACTGCAAGGAGATCCAACCAGTCCATTCTGTAGGAGATCAGCCCTGGGATTTCTTTAGAGGGAATGATGCTGAAGCTGAAACTCCAGTAGTTTGGCCACCTCATGTGAAGAGTTGACTCATTGGAAAAGACTCTGATGCTGGGAGGGATTGGGGGCAGGAGGAGAAGGGGACGACAGAGGATGAGATGGCTGGATGGCATCACTGACTCAATGGACGTGAGTCTGAGTGAACTCCGGGTGTTGGTGATGGACAGGAAGGCCTGGCGTGCTGTGATTCATGGGGTCGCAAAGAGTCGGACACGACTGAGCGACTGATCTGATCTGATCTGAATGACTAATGAAGAGGTGGTAACAATACACAGAAGAACTATACAAAAAAAGATCTTAATGCCCCAGATAGCCATGCTGGTGGGATCACTTACCTAGAGTCATACATCCTGGAAGGTGAAGTTAAGTCAGCTTTAGGAAGTATCCCTATGAACAAAGCTAGTGGAGGTGATAGAATTCCAGCTGAGCTATTTCAAATCCTAAAGTTGATGCTGTGAAAGTGCTGCATTCAATATGCAAGCAAATTTGGAAAACTCAGCAGTGACCACAGGACTGGAAAAGGTCAGTTTTCATTCCAATCTCGAAGAGAGATGCCAAAGAATATTCAAACTACTGCACAATTGCACTGATCTCACATGTTAGCAAAGTAATGCTCAAAATTCTCCAAGCCAGGCTTCCACAGTACATGAACTGAGAACTTCCAGATGTTTAAGCTGTATTTAGAAAAGACAGAAGAATCAGAGATCAAATTGCCAACATCTGTTGGATCATAGAAAAAAGCAAGAGAATTCCAGAAAAACATTTATTTCTGCTTTATTGACTATGCCTAAACCTTTGACTGTGTGGATCACAACAAACTGTGGAAAATTCTTCAAGATATGGGAACACCAGACCACCTGACCTGCCTTCTGAGAAATCTGTATGCAGGTCAAGAAGCAACGGTTAGAACCGGACAGGGAACAACAGGCTGGTTCCAAATTGGGAAAGGAGTACATCAAGGCTGTATATTGTCACCCTGATTATTTAACTTACATGCAGAGTAAATCATGCAAAATGTCAGGCTAGATGAAGCATAAACTGGAATCAAGAGTTCTTCCAGAAATATCAATAACCTCAGATACACAGATGATACCACCCTTATGGCAGAAAGTGAGTGAATAAGAACTAAAGAGCCTCCTAATGAAAGTGAAAGAAGAGAGTGAAAAAGTTGGCTTAAAACTCAACATTCAAAAAACTAAGATCATGGCATCCAGTCCCATCACTTCATGGCAAAAATGGGGAAATACTGGAAACAATAAAAAACTTTATTTTCTTGGGCTCCACAATCTCCACAGATGGTGATTGCAGCCATGAAATTAAAAGACGCTTGCTCCTTAGAAGAAAAGCCATAAACAACCGAGACAGCATATTAAGAAGAAGACATTACTTTGCCAACAAAGATCCATCTAGTCAAGGCTATGGTTTTTCCAGTAATCATGTATGGATGTGAGAGTTGGACCATAAAGAATACTGAGTGCTGAAGAATTGCTGCTTTTGAATTGTGGTGTTGGAGAAGACACTTGAGAGTCCCTTGGACTGTAAGGAGATCCAACCAGTCCATCCTAAAGGAAATCAGTCCTGAATATTCACTGGAAGGACTGATGCTGAAGCTGAAGCTCCAATACTTCGGCCACCTGATGCGAAGAACTGAGTCACTGGAAAAGACTCTGATGCTGGGAAAGATTGAAGGCAGGAGGAGAAGGGGATGACAGAGAATGAGATGGTTGGATATCATCACTGACTCAATGGACAAGACTTTGAGCAATGTCCGGGAGTTGATGTTGGACAAAGAAGCCTGGTGTGTTGCAGCCCATGGGGTCTGCATGGAGTTGGACATGAGTGAGCGACTGAACTGAACTGAATGACTAATGATGTCAGTATTTTTTCATATGCTTATTGACTATTTGTATATCTTCTTTGGAGAAGTACGTATTCAAATTCTTTGCCCACTTGTAAATTGGTATATTTGTCTCTTTATTCTTGAGTTGTAAGAGTTCTTTTAAAACTGTGGGTACAAGACCCTTACCAGATATATTATTTTCAAAAATGTTATCCTGTTTTGTGAATTTTCTTTTCACTTTCTTGATAGTGTCCTTTGAAGCACAAATTTTTTTTCTTTAAATTTTGATGAAAGTTCAGTCTATTTTTTTCTTTTGTTGCATGTGGTTTTTCATATTTCAAAAACTGTTGCCAAATATAAGGTCACAAAATTTTACTCTTATTTTTTTTTCTAAGAGTTTTACAGTTTTAGCTCTTAAGTTTATTTAGATCTATCATCTATTTTCAGCCAACTTTTTTATCTGATGTTAGGTAGGGGTCCAACTTTCTTCCAGATGGAGATATCCAGTTGTCTCAGCACCATTTGCTGAAAAGACTATTCTTTTTTCCATTAAAATTGTCTTGGTAACACTTTAGAAATTTTAATAATTTATTTCTGGACTCTCAGTTATCTTCCATTAACCCATACGTATATCCTATGCCAACACACATTGTCTTGATTACCATAGCTTTGAAGTAAATTCAAAATAGGGAAGCTTGAGTTTTCCAATTTTTTTTTCCACCCCAAAGAACCTTTTAGGCTATTCTTGGTCCCTACCATTTCCATATGAATTTTCAGAGCAGTTTGTCAAATTATGTAAAAAAGATAGCTGGGATTATGATAGGGATTACACTGAAGCTAAAGTTTAATTTGGAGAATATTAAATTATTACAATATTAAGTTTTAATATCAGTATTGTTTTCCAATTCATGATCATGAGATCTATTTCCATTTATTTTACCACCTAGTGTCTATTCCCTCCTCTTCTGGAATAGTTTCCAGGGGTATACCCCCTTCCTTACTGTCAGTCCATAAATTCAGGGAGCTCCAATTCCAGGCATTGACACAAGCCGGACCGCCACATCCATCTGGTCGTAATAACTCGTTTGAGCTGGGCATATAGCACAATCAGAGTCAATGAGTTGCAATCTCAGGACTTTGAAAAGTCACCTACAAGATGACACATTTTTCTTTTTGGCTGGTCTTAGGGTCGACACAAAGAAAAGAAAGGGAGAGAGATTAGTTCTGATGTTATTACTTAAACCCAGGATCACGTTAAACTGGAGGCCCAGTCAAGCCCTTGACTATTCAGGTTTGTGAGCCAACGAATTATCTTTATGGATTAGCCAGTTCAGGGTGAATTGTCTGTCACTTGCACTGATGACTCCTCAGATCATGCGTGAGGATAAAAGACCATAGTATTTCTGTGTTGTAATACCTAAGAATTTTATTTTAAATAAATGGTTTAGTAACCAAAGATGTAACAGACAGTTTTTAAAAACCCTCATGCTTTGCCTTTCCATTCTAGGAAGAGGGCTTAAATCAAGAAACTTGATTTTCATTAGGGGCACACATATTTAAATTATTTAGCTTTACCTTTGGCAATACACTTTGCTTGAACTCCGTGTGCAGCCCCTCTGGTGGTTAATTTAATAGGTAACAATTCAGGCTTCCTTCTCTTCCAGTAGCTTTGTTCATGGTGAGTTTGCTCTCAGAGTGGACTCATTGCTATAGCATTTTTTAAACTAATCCCATTAGATGGAAACAACTGTTTTATTTTATTAGGAAGATCTCTAGAAGGAATTTTGCATAATATCCAGGAGTGTTAAGCAAGAAAAAAGAAGAAACTCCTTTAAATAACCAATTTCGCAAGGGAGGCTGTTTGATTTTACTCCCTTACACAGCTCATTCCAGAGAAGGAAAACTACCCCCAGCTTATGATTTAACATTTACCAGAAAGTGCAGAGGTTTTCAGCTCCACATACTAAAAACTATACTTGTGGCTCAATTCTTTTAGCTCATAGGGAACAGGAAATTACTCCAGGGAAGGGGGTTCTTTTATCTCCCAGCTATAGATTTATTCAGAAAGAAGGGTTTAAGGAGGAAGTCAGAGGGTGGTCCTCTCCTGACTAAATGGAGTTGGTTACCTTTATAAAGTAAAGGCATACAGTGGTGCTTAACATATTAGACTGGGAATTTGTCAAACATGGATCAAAAATTTGCCTCTACTGCTCACTAGAATGTGCCCAGCATAAAGTTACTGGAACACTCTGAGTTTCAGGCTCTTATGTGAAATGCAGTTAATCATAAAACCTACTTGATAGAGTTTTTTGAGGGATGACATAAAATTCACTTAGTTCCTGGTACTTTAGAAATGCTCAAAAATATCATCATGTCATTATTGTTATTTCTTAACCTTAGCAGGAATGGTGAATATCAAACGGCCCTTCCTCCCTCTAAGAAGGCATGCTCATAATCCAATCTCAGAATCCAGGTGGCCAAGATGAGTAACTTTGCCAGATTTTATCCAAGTGAAACGGCTAGCATTATCTGTTCCTGATGCTCTCCTTGGAGGAATGGGTATGTCAGAGCAACACGGTGTCACAACCATCTAAATACCATGAATTTCAATATTGTACAACATGAGGAATATAGCAAATATTTTATAATAACTATAAACAGAGAATAAACTTTAAAATTTGTGAATGACTATATCGTACACCTGTAATTTAAATAATGTTATATATCAACTATACTTCAATTAAAAAATGACTCTAAAATTAAAAAAAAAAATTACCAGAAATTTCAGCTCTGAAACAAGTATTGGATTTTGCATCTAGTTTTTTTCTCATTGTTATTTTTTGCCTTATGATTCCCTTTCCTTATTCATAAGTTTTATAAGATTTAGGAGATACTGCCATTAAACTTCTCAGATAGGTCTTTGTTTTTATCCCATCCAATCTACTTAAAGCATCTCTTCTGAAATTTGGCCAGAAACAGCAAGGGATCATGAGTTAATTCCACTGAGAATCCATGCAGAATGATAACTCCCAAACTAAAGGCATTTTTCAATCATCACAGTGGAGTGAATGATATGAACATTAGTGCCCCTACTTATAGTCATTGATGAATCTGCTCTTAACCCCTGGAGCCCCCAACTGTGCCTGCAGCAATGGGGAGGTGGGTGTTTTACAGGGGGCATGAATGAGTTCTTGGTACCTATATATTTTGGAAGCCAAGACCATTGCCAGATGATGCAAGAAATGGGATGCAAGAAAAATGACTTTTATCACTGAAAATAAAAAGCAGAGACATCATTTTGCTGACAAAGGTGTGTACAGCCATAGCTATGGTTTTTCCAGTAGTTATATATGGATGTGAGAGTTGGACCGTAATGAAGGCTGAGCACCAAAGAATTGATGCTTTTGAACTGTGGTGCTGGAGAAGACTCTTGAGAGTCCCTTGGACTGAAAGGAGATCAAACCAGTCAATCCCTAAAGGAAATCAATCCTAAATATTCATTGGAAGGACTGATGCTGAAGCTGAAGCTCCAGTATTTTGGCCACTTGATGCAAAGGGCTGACTCACTGGAAAAGACCCTGATGCTGAGAAGATTGATGGCAGGGGGAGAAGGGGAAGACAGAGGATGAGATGGTTGGGTGGCATCACCGACTCAATGGACATGAGTTTGAGCAAACTCTGGGAGATAGTGAAGGACAGGGAAGCCTGGTGAGCTGTAGTCCATGCAGATGCAAAGAGTTGGACACAACTGAGCAACTGAACAACAAATCACTGAAAATTAAGAAAGGATTCAACAAAAGCTAACTCCGGAAAGAAAGAACAGTCAGTGGTGCCCCGTTTCTAGCTCTTCCAATTATGGTATTGGTCTATTCCATTACACTAGTCAAGGAAAAATTCCTCCTTTACAGGTCTGTTCTGCTGGAGATGATGATTATTAAAGCAATTTGTTAGAGACAGTGTGTGTACATATTAAAGCAAGATAATCATATTGGAGAAGTTGGCCTGAAGCAGAGATTCACCTGGAAAGGCCAATGCACATAACTCGGTTTTCTCGACCTGGGTAATGATGGTCACCCTTAGTGACCAAGCTGCACAGTATGCTTTAATTGGATTTTCTCCCAAATATATCTGGTAATGAGATTAAGCCTGCTAAAAAAGTAGACACTTCTGGAATCCTGCTTTGATATAAGAGAGGAAAGCTTATCAATCAGATCACAGCTTCTTTTAAAAGAAAAAAAAAAACCAGTATGCCCCTACAGTCTATTTATTCACTCAACAAATACTTATCCAAAACCTTCTCTGCAAAGAGGTGGGAATATATGCAGGAGAGAATAAGAAAGACATTATCGCTGTCTTTGTGGGGTTTCTATGCTGTGGAAGGGATCAAACAAACCATTATGCAATTAAATATTCCATCACAATCATGACAAATGCTTCAGAAGAGAACTATAGGCTACTTTATCTATGAATGTTGGGAAGTCTACCTAAACTGAGTGATCAGAAAACATTTTCTTGAGGTGGGAGTATTTGAGCTGAACACTAACGATGAGAGTTAGTTAAGAAGTAGGATGGAAAGTGGAAATGTGTTCCAGGAATCTGTCACAGCTCCCAGGCAGGAGTGATAATGAGAGAGAGTGTGATTGGAGCTGGCAGGGTAACCGAGGAGAGACGCAGGAAGGTTCTGGAAAAGTTGCTAGAGACCTTTGCATATGCCACCCTCCTTGCCTGGAGCACAGTGGATGCCTCAGTGTACAGGATGGCATGGGTACCAGCATCATGGACAGCATCCAGCTCCACTCCTAGAGCCCTGGGGATCCTGGGGATCCTGCACAGCGGGGTGTGACAATAACTTAGCGTTTCTGAAAGATCACTTTGGTGTCAATGTGAAGAATGACTTGGAGGGGGGCAAGCAGGAGTGCAGACTGCAGAGGTATTTAGGAGGAAAAACCAACAGTGCTTGGAAATTATCTGGATATAGAAGGGACAGATGAACTTCTATGAAATATGACTAGTAGGAAAATCTCTTTTTAGAAAGAATCTGATAATTGGGGAAATTTCTAATAATTACCCCGCAACTATCCTCTCCAAGCTTCATTTAGTTAGTAAGACAAATAAAACCCGTGTCAGAAGCACTGACTGTGACAGTACCATTCGATGCACTTGTGGTAACACTGGAAAAAATCAATGTGAACATACACAGGGTACTTTAAATGTGCTCAGAGGTTTTCAAGGTTTCAACCATGAGCAGGAATATGAGGCATGAGACTTCCCATAGCAGACCCAGAGGCCTGGGAGGCTCCTTTTCTGAAAGTGCTTAAAATTGTGTTTTAATGATAAGTATTGTGAAGTCAAGCATGTGTCCGTTCAAAGTCTCACTTTTTCCTTTATTTTGGATGATTCTGACTTTTGAAGTAGTTACTTGACCCCTCTAAGCTTCATTTTTCTTATCTGAAAATTGAATTGAAAGAGGTAAGGAACTCAGTGTTTGGTTTAAAATATTAGTTCCCATAACCTTTCTCTAAGAATAATTATTAAAAAATGTAAGGACTTCCCTGGCATCCCAGTGGTTAAGACTTCATCTTTCAATGCGGGAAGTGTGGTTTCAATCCCTGGTCAGGGAGCTAAGATTCCACATGCCTCATGGCCAAAAAACCAAAACCTAAAACAGAAACAATATTTTAATAAATTCAATAAAGACTTTTTAAATGGTTCACATAGAAAAAAAACATAAAAAAATAAAGATGTAACACTTTTTAAAAAGAAGAATAATTATAAAGATCTAGCTAATAATCATATCTGTAATAAAATAAAAATAGTTCATAGTCATTGGATGCCTACAGTGTGCCAGCAATTATGCAAGGCACTTATATTTATTAATTCATCTAGTCCTATAACAACCCTTGGAAATAGGTAATGTCATCATACCCATTTAACAGATAAGAAAACTGAGGCCACAGACTCAGGGCCACTCAAGTGAGTGGCAGAGTCAGGATTCAAAGATAGCTAGTTTGAATGGGTGTTAAAAAAATGTTTCCATGCAACTTATGAGACAACAACAGGCAGAAATAGAGGATGCAATTTATGTTAATCACCTTATGTGACTCTATACTCTCAATAAATTCAGACAGAAAATCCCAAGTTGATGGCACAGAGGCACAGCGCTCTGAAAAATTTAACACTGTGCCATGCTTATGAAGAATGAAACTCACTGGATGTCTATTTCACAGCATTCCAAATGTTCTCCCACCCTTCGCCTTACAACCGAGGAACAACAACTTCAATTTATATGCCAACTCATCATGTCCTGGCAAGCCAAGTACTTTGCTGGGGACAAAGCACAGTGGTTTAAGGGGACAGCATGTCGTGCTGGGTTAATTAATGACAGAGAGAAGATATAGCACTGCTGAGATCCCTAGGTTGGATTTAAGAAACGGGGCTCAGTCAGGGATCTGGGCATGTCAGCCCAGCCCAGACTGGAAAAGGCTGAGTGTATGAACCAACCTTCCCTTCTGCTCTATTCTGATGATGAACAAAGAAATCCTTCACACCTGGACGTTTTAAAGTCCAGTGTTAAAGTGGAAACCAGCTCTTCAATGCAGGGTGCTATCATCGCAACCACTGCAAAGATAACAAGGGGACCGTATAAGACGACACTTGGAGAAAAAGATTTTGTTCCACATTTTGGCACAGGGATCACTGAATACTGATATGCAGTGATGCTGCGTGCTGTTATCTAATGCCTGCTTTTCCAGAGAACTCTGTGAGGAAGAGTAAGCTTGATTCTGTACTACTTCATAGTACCTAGTGTGCATGATGCCTGGAAAAATAATAATAACAATAATGAGGAGGAGAAGGAAGGAAGCCAACAGTTTCCATATATTGTATAA
Source organism: Bison bison bison (assembly GCF_000754665.1). Lineage (NCBI taxonomy): Eukaryota > Metazoa > Chordata > Mammalia > Artiodactyla > Bovidae > Bison > Bison bison. The sequence continues at coordinate 440,262 of NW_011494644.1, read as the reverse complement.
TTACAAGAGGCCATTGTAGTCTAAATATTTTCCATGAATTATTGCTTAACCCTGACAACAATCCTATGAGATAGGTTTTATTACTGCTGTGTTTTACAAGTGAGAAAGCTGAGGCATAATGAACTGCAGTAATAAACTGACTGAGACTGAGAGAGACAGAACTCAAGTCCAGGCTCCGGCTGTAGGCTATGTGCTCCCAGCTGCTAGAAGAGGATGTCTCTTATAAAGGGTGGAGATGAGTTAGTATTTGTGGAATAAATAAATGTTCTAGAAACTATTGCAGTAGTGAGGGATGTGAATGGGGAGTGAGTGAGTGGCTTCTAAAAGGCATATTGGAATTCCTGGGGAGTTCTTTCAAACTATCCATCCTGTTCTTAGTCACTTCCCATCTCCACTTCTGGGTGAAAATCCTCTCTGTGGTCAGTCACTTTTAGCAGTACAAAAGGCTTTCTCCCCCAAGCATATTTTGAGGGAAAATGAGACTAGAAATTAATGATCTAGAACAGTGGTCCTCAAGCCTGGCTGCACATTTGACCAAGCCAGCTTTTAAAAATACTGATGCTGAACCCACCTCAGATGGATTAAATATAATTGCTGGGGAGCCTGGGCACTGGTTATTTCTTAAAAGCCACCCAGATGATTTCAGGTGAAGACTGAGAAGCACTGGCCCACACTCCTCAGCAAAAAGCAACCAAAGGGCTCTCCAGACCCGCCTTATTCCCCTTCCTTAGATACTAACATAGAGGTACAGTTCCCTGAACAGATATCAAGGGTGTCAGCTATTTAAATTTTTAATTTAATTCAACAAACATTTCATGAGCACCTCCTATGTGGAAAAGGCAAGCGCAAAGTAAAACTTTTATAATTTATGACCTTAACGAGAAAATAAAAGCACCTAGATGAGTATATAACATAGCTATAACATATAAGAAAACAGCATACATATAGGAAAGAGTAGGAGGACTGGGGGCTTCCCTAGTGGCTCAGACAGTAAAGAATCTGTCTGCAATGCAAGAGACCTGGCTATGATCCCTGAGTCAGGAAGATCCCCTGGAGACGGGAATGGCTACCCAACCCAGTATTCTTGCCCGGAGAATCCCATGGACAGAGGAACCTGGTGGGCCACGGGCTACAGGAGGACTGATAGGAAGAGAGACCCCGATGGAAAGCAGAAGAGACTCTCTAGACAGCAGAGGAAAATGCCGTAGAGGCGCGGAGGAAACAGATGAGGAAAAGCAGAGAAAGCAAGGGGGGAGGTATCGCCTTCCTTTCTTTTACTTTTTATTTTGAGGTAATTGTAGATTCACAGACAGTTATAAGAAATCATACAGAGACATTTCATATGTTATTGTCAGTTCTCCCCAATGGTAACACCTTGCATAACTATAGTATTCTTTTTTTTTTTTTTTTTGACAGAAGGCTCAGAATAAGCAGTAAATTTTTTAAAACATTTAAAATAGCCTATCAGATAATATAGCTATGAGCATAGCTCGATATTTTATTAAAAACTTGTGCAAAAGAGAGATCTTGCTTGACCTTGGAAGACACATTCAACAGGAAGAGGAAGGTGAGACAGTCACAGTTAGGCTGGATACATGTAAAAAGAATGTCTGGTTAAGAAGATCATTAGAAACTTGACTGACAGTCAGCTAAGCAGGTGGGTAGGTAGTTTCCCAGAAGAAGTCTTAATCTCATTAAAGTTTAATGTAAAACTGCTTAAGCATTTTATCACAAATCTTTATTTCTTTCCTAGTAGGAGGCTGTGAATTACATCATGAAAAAAAAAAAAAAAAACACCTCTGTCTCAAACCCGGTTTGGGACAATTTTTCATATGCAAAGGAATTAAGTGCAGTGTTGAGATTTGGAACATGACAGACACCTGGACCTGAACCCCTGGAAGATGACCCAAGAAGAGACCCAAAGGTAAGAGACCAGCAACATGGAGACTTTAGCTTCCGTGTGACGTAAATGACTTGATGTTTGTTATATATTATTTCCATGTTAGACTGTAATCCCTCTACAACATAAGTTACAGAGGATGGGGATTTTTGTCTTTTATACTGATTTTTCCCTTGAACATTACTAAGTACCTGTTATTAACATGCAATAAATATTGATTGAGTAATTCTTAAACATTGGGATAACCAGTAATCTTCCTGGCCCTATATTTGGATCATGTTGGAGGTGGGGACAGTTAATTCAAGATGACATTTCATGAGCTAATATTTGGGGAGCATATATATGAGCACACTGATATACACCAATGCTACAACCGTGAGGAAAATTTTAGCTTCATCTCGTACAAGGACCTCTACTGAGACACATTGTTGGGAATCCAGCAATCACTCAAGAAAGCCTTTGTTTTAATTTTAACAATGAAGAACAAATCAGTGGTTACTGGGAACTGGGGTTGGGGTGTGATTACAGTGGGGTAGCATGAGAGAATTTTGGATGCCATTCTATATCCTGATTATAATGTATATGTCTAGTAAAGTTCATAGAATACTGTACATCAAGTCAGCTGTTTTAAACATAAAACATTTACCACTAAATGCCTACAGAACGGAAATCTTGTAGAGTCAGCCAATGAATCAGTATTCTTGTCTCTTTGACCATCCTCTGTCTCCTTGACAACCCTCTGTCTCCACACATGGTTAGATTTCCAGGAATGCTACTTACATTGGGACATTCTGTCCCCACCCCACCCTTCAAGATAATTGATGATGAGCTGAACCAATCAGGTCTCTCAGGTATTTGAAATGTGGGATTGTTTCCACAAATCAGTCTCCAAAAGTGGATGGAATGGTAACAACAAAATCTATGGTTGTGAGCCAGCCATATTCTATCAAACAAATATAGAATTCAGAAAGCTGGTTTGCAAAGCAAGACAGAGAAGGATGCAAACCGACCAAGATAAGTAGCGATGAAAGAAATGAGAAAGAGAAAGACAAGAGAATCAGACATGCTGACTGATCAATTTAATGGTTCCTCTTCATAAAGTCTATCTACTTCCTTACATTTGATTTTAATGAGCTATTCTATGCTTTTATAATCTTGTTTATGTTTACATTTAAACAAGCTCAAATAATCCTGTTCCTAAGATCATAGACTCTAATTAAGGCTCAGAGAGAATCCAATGTCATTTTGGCATTTAATAGAATAGATAGGATGGAGGTCTTCTGGCCCCAGGAATTAAGCTTTTTCACAATAATCATATCTGTACCTACCAAACAAACAGCTCTGCAGATGAAGCCAAGCATGGTATAGATATTTTCCCCACTTCTCAGATTTTACTACCGGCTTGTATGGTGTATTCCCTACATTTTGTGCTCACAGAAGCATGGTAACATAAGCAAGCTATCCTCATGGTCTAGATTATGAAGTCAGGTCTTCAGTGATTCAAGTTTAAGGTCATTTTGGGGGTATGTGAATTAATAAGAGTATAAATCTGGAGAATCAACCCAACTATCTCCTTCCTTCAAATCCAGTACTCTATTACATGCCACTGCCTTTTAGGTTATTTTACTCTTAACCCTAGCATTTCAAATTATCAACTAAGGCTGAGTGGTAGAGATATATGTTCCTTGTAGTCAGAAAGTTGCCAGAACTATGAGAAAAACAGAGAAGGCAATGGCACCCCACTCCAGTACTCTTGCCTGGAAAATCCCATGGACAGAGGAGCCTGGTGGGCTGCAGTCCATGGGGTCACTAGGAGTCAGACACCACTGAGCGACATCACTTTCACTTTTCATTTTCATGCACTGGAGAAGGAAATGGCAACCCACTCCAGAGTTCTTGCCTGGAGAATCCCAGGGACGGGGAAGCCTGTGGGCTGCCATGTATGGGGTCGCACAGAGTTGGACACGACTGAAGCGACTTAGCAGCAGCAGCATGAGAAAAACACACTTATTTTTCCCAATGGGATAGAAAAAGAGCTATGGTCAAATAATTAATTTTGCACAAATGTTACAGAAGAATAACATAGATCTACATAGTCCAACATAGTGCAAGATGGAGTGTTAAATGTGCAACGGGGTGGAGGAAGAAAATGTTAAGACAGATTAGCTGTTTGCTTAAAATAAAAGAGGAAAATGAGCCACACTACATAGGTATAAAAAAAAAGTTAGAGCGTTTCTCTAGGAAGATGTCATTCATCCTAGAATAGATCAAGGGTGTGGTGCTTGCACTTGAAAGAATACAGTGTTTCTCTTTCTTAAGGCCAGGGATTGAGGTTAGTGAGGAGAGCTGTTTATAGGCACCATGTGGCTGAGGCTAGAAATTCTCCTAGCTCCAGCTATCCTGCAAATGGGGTTTGCCTGGGAAGATAATTGCAAGAGAGAGGTAGTGAGAGAGAATAACGTGTGCACATGTGTGCACCCATATATGTGTGTGGATGTGCACATGTTTTGTAAGATCTGTGTTTACCAGAGCTCTGGGAGCCTAGGAACATGTTGGCAAGAGAGCAGACAAAACAATATGTCACTGAAAAGATCATTCCTTTTCCTCACCTGGACCCACGAAGGCCCAACACATGACTCAGGTGACTTTACACAGTGGAAAGATGAACTGGGTCATCGGGTTTGGGCAGGCAGTGTAATCTCAGGTCACTGCTGGTTTTCTGCCCGACTTTAAGCCGGAAATGCAGGTGTTTCAAGGGTGACCATGTGAAAATGACAATTACCAAAGCCCAAAACAGCATGAGTCCTCAGCCAGCTGAGGAGGATTTCTGTTCTTCCTTTTATCTCCTCAATATAGGAGAGCAAATCTGCTTTCCTGAAGAGTGTTCTCACTCCTTCTTTGTTAGAAGTACCATAGGACAAAGGATCCAGGTAAGGAAGAAAGACATTATCATAATATGTGGTTTCAGCAACTTGTAATTTAAATCATAAAAGGAATGTGACCCAGCTTCTACTTTTTGCTGTGACAGTGGCTCATATCATGCTAAATCTTCTGCCAATAATAACCACAAAATCTAGGTAAAATACCCCCAAAAAAGGTGATTTGAAGCACTGAAGTCAAGGAAGCAGGATGGAGATCATGGAGAGATACTGATCAGTGACTTTTTTCCCCTTGAGATGTTTCATAGTCCAGGGCACAGAGGTCAAATAGAATGCTGCAACCTAGAACCTGCAGCTACCCTACAAAGCTGGGAGGTCAACATTAAAGTACAGGAGACAAAAGCATGTGTCATTTAGTAAGTCTATTGCTTAACTTCCAAATATTCGAGGATCTTCTAAGATCCATGACCCTGGGGAAAAAGGGAACTAGTGAGAAGTGAGCCAAAAATTCTACCTACAATTTTCCCTCAAGACCATATGCAAAGCTTCAAAAATGCACACACATGAAGCAAGATGCTGAGAATCCGAGAAGAAAACATGTGCCCAAAAGCCAGAGTTGCCGAGACAAAATTTGGAGTTCTGAGGATGCCAAAGAGAGTAGGCGCTAGTTAGAGATAGGAAAAATAAAACACAATTTGAACTGAAACTTCCATTAGGCTGTGTCCTTGGACTAAGCATTATACCTTAGGAGAATGGACAAGCTGGGAATATAGGTAGTCCTTACGAAATCTGAAAGTAGGTTTCCACCAAAGTAAGGTGACCTGCTTATATTCTTTCTGGCTGCCAGGAGAAAATTACATATCCTGTAGAAGAAGATAATATTGTGCAGAGTCTCTACTACTTTCAGACAAAACATCCACCATTCTCCAAAAAGTTATCAGACAACAGAAACTATACCACAGATGATACAGATCCTGAGTTATTATACATATTATTTTGTCCAAAAACAGAAGTCCATGGACAATGTATAACAGAATTAGAATCCATGAGAAATGAACAAATGGAAATTCTAAAATTTAAAAATAGAGTAACTCATATTTGTAATTCAGTAGTGATTTTAACAGAAGATAAAACAGAGAAAGGAAGAGTAATGAAATGAAAGGTAAAAAATCAGAATATATCCAAGTTGAGGCACAGACAGGAACAATACAGAAAATAGATAAATGACCCATGGGATGTAGTGAAATCAGTTAAGAAATGTATACAGTCTCAGAAGGAATGAATAGAAAAGATAAAAAAGCACTATTTGAAGATTAGGATTAGGAATTTTCCAAAATGATCGAAGATAATTCTACAGATTTCCAAAATCTCTACAAACACTGAGAGGAAAGGAATACAAAACAAAATATCTAGACACATTGTTCCAAATCAAAGAAAGAAAAGCTTGCAAAAAGCAGCTACAGGACAGAAAAGTCATTTTTACTTTCAAGAAGTATCAATAAAACTAATAGCTGATATCTTAATAGAAGTGATAGGAACTAAGATATTGAAGTAGCATCTTTAAAATGGTAACAGAAAACAACAGCCAAACTAGAGTTCTATACTCACTCCCAAAATTCCTCTAAAGTAAACGTAGAAAAAAATACATTTTCAGACAAAAAAAAAAAAACAACTAAGCAGATTGGGACTAGAGAAAGTGCTAAAGGGAATTTTTCATGTAGAAAAAAAAATGATCCTGGAGGAAATTATAGAAACAGGAAGGAATAAAGATTTCTAGAAAGACAGACATATGAATAAATCTAAACGGATATTGACTACTAAAACATCAATAGTATGTCATGTAGTCCAATATATTTTTAGAATTAAAAGACATGACAACAATGAAACAAGGGATAGGAAATGTAAATAGAAGTAAAACATTAATTCAAAAGAAAACAAGAAACCGTAAACAGATGAAACAAAAATGTGACAGTATATTTAAATGTAAATATTTTAGTAATTAATATTAAGTGTAAATGGACTAAATATATCAATTCAAAAAGAGACTGTCAACTTGGACAAAAAGAACCAACTAAATAGCTGCTTATAAGAGACCTTTAATATAAATATATAAAAGAGTAAAAGTTAAAAAAATGGAAAAATATACCAAAGATATACTGGACCCAATGTGTAATTGTCATTTCTGACAAAGTAGAATTCATGGCAAGCCGTATATTAGAGATAAAGAACATTTCATAATGATGAAAGAGTTAATCCACCAGAAAGATAAATTTGCATGCACCTAATAACCTAGTCTCAAAACATATGGAGCGTAAGTTGACAGGAGAAACAAAAAATAAAACTAAATGAAATCATCTTTCTTAGAAAAATGCAGACAAAAAACAGAGGCATAGACATGTTGAAAAACACCCTCAACCAATTTGAGATAACTGACATTTAGAAATCAGTACACCAAACAACCTCAGAATACACATATTTCTCATATACACACATGCTTGCTTAGTCACTCAGTCGTGTCCGACTCTTTGTGACCCCATGGATTGTAGCCCACCAGGATTCTCTGTCCATGGGATTCTCCAGGTAAGAATACTGGAGTGGGTTGCCATTTCCTTCTCCAATGTACACATAAGTTATTTATTAATATAAAAATAGATAAAAAGTTGTCTCCAAAATTATACAAAATATGTTCTCTGGCAGGACGCCAGGGAACATGAAAAGACCAGTGAATTCCATGAGCATGGGTCCACTGCTGCATTTCCTTTGCTATGAAACGACTTCTTTGATTGGAGCAAAGCTGTGTGCAATACCATGGTGGTCAGTAGGACATTCTGTAAGTTCACGGACAGAAGCTGTGGCAGATGCATTGTGTGCAAGTAAGGCAAGTCCACATGCAGTGCACTAAACCCTAGAATTTCAGTAGTACACCACATTTTAATGGCCAGGAACTTATTCTCTTCCAGGTGCCCAAACCTCCATCTTAAAGGTACTGTCCCAACAATTTGGGGGGGGGGCAGGGAAGAGGTGTGGCATGCATCAGGGTCCCCCTGCTTCCTCAGTCAGAAAACCCCTAGGAGAAGGTAGTCACCTTCTCTAAGAAACAAGCGCCAAGGGTGGGGCTAAGGGAATAAGACATACTTTTTACCCCAGGGCTCCTGTTCTGATCTGACACTTATGCTGCAGACCTTTATAACCAGGTCCTTCAATGACTAAAACTCTTTAAAAGTACCAGAAGCCAGTTTGCCTTTCACCCATGTCTATCCAGAGTGACTGAGTGAACACTATATTGAGACTTCAATTATGTTTATTATGAGAAGGTTGGGTGATACTCAAGTGAGCAAGGGGGAAATTTTTCTAACTATAAAAACATTAAAACCATGTGATTTTGCTAAAAACATCCTGAAAAATAAGTCTTTGTAAATTCTCCTAATTCAAACCTTAGGATGGGAGAGAGAATAGAGAACAATGATAAAAGAGAATGATGTTTGCACAGACTTCATCAATTAAGAATGATATGAATTTATCACTATCTCTAATTGGATAAGAAACAAATGTATGTGTTTTTTTTTTTTAAACAGGTACTTAAAGCTGCAAACTAGACTTTGAGTGTACATTAAAGCAGAAAAAAACAGCAGGGTATCTCCTTGTGCCTTATCCAGTTGCATTAATGAGGTAGGGCATGAAGGTAAAAAGTTCCTTTGGAGCAATCTTCTCTGGAAAATTTGTTTATTCCTATCTTGTGCCCATCAACTTGGCAGTCTTCTAAAAGGTCTGTTTTCTTAATAAGCAAATCTTATCTAAAATGATGTGTGGTTATCCCATGGGTGTTGCATCTCTACCAACAGGGAAACAGACTTCATGCTCTATCAGCCACCTGGAGTTTGAGATAGACAAGTCATGCCAAGAAGAGGATGTTGTTCAGTTGCTAAGTCATGTCCTCCTCTTTGTGACCCCATGGACTGCAGCATGCCATGCTTTCTTGTCTTTCACTATCTCCTGGAGTTTGCTCAGATTCATGTCCATGGAGTTGGTGATGCCATCTAACCATCTCATCCTCTGCTGCCCTCTTCTCCTTTTGCCTTCAGTCTTCCTGAGCATCAGGGTCTTTGCCAATAAGTCTGCTCTTTGCATCAGATGGCCACAGTATTCAAGCTTCAGCATTAGTCCTTCCAATGAGTATTCAGGGTTTATTTCCTTTAGGCTGGACTGGCTTTATCTCCTTGCAGTCCAAGGGACTCTCAAGAGACTTCTTCAGCATCACAATTTGAAAGCATCAGTTCTACAGTCCTCAGTCTCCTTTATGATCCAACTCTCACATCCATACATGATTACTGGAAAACCCATAGCTTTGACTATATGGACCTTTGTCGGCAAAGTGATATTTTTACTTTTTAATCCGCTTTCTAGGTTTGTCATAGCTTTCCTCCCAAGGAGCAAGTGTCTTTTAATTTTATGGCTGCAGTCACCATCTGCAGTGATTTTGGAGCCCAAGAAAATAAAATCTGTCACCGCTTCTACTTTTTCCCCTTCTATTTGCATGAAGAAGAGGATGGCATGCCTCCAAATACTGTAGCCTATCTCAGGACTCCTGAGCGCAGGTTCAAGTGGACCAGTGTTCCAGGTGGAGTCCCAAGGCCCCTTTCTACTCTGTTGTTCTCAAAGCAGGTCCTGGAGTGGGATGGGGACAGGTTGAATCTTGGGTTGTACTTAGGTATCAAAGAGAACATATATAATCAGTGCAGTAAGGATCGGTGGTTCCCAGCCACTGGCTCGCAGCCTTCTCCTCCTTTCTTTTGGCAATGCAGCTCTTATAAACAGCAAGGTTTGTTTTTAAATTGGGTCTGTCATTGGACTCTGTGGGAGAGGGCGAGGGTGGGATGATTTGGGAGAATGGCATTGAAACATGTATAATATCATATGTGAAACGAATCACCAGTCCAGGTTCGATGCATGAGACAAGATGCTCAGGGCTGGTGCACTGGGATGACCCAGGGGGATGGTATAGGGAGGGAGGTGGGAGGGGGGTTCAGGATGGGGAACATGTGTACACCCATGGCAGATTCATGTTGATGTATGGCAAAACCAATACAATATTGCAATTAGCCTCCAATTAAAATAAATAAATTTATATTAAAAAATAAATAAAAATAAAATAAATTGGGTCTCTCATATTTTTTATCCCCATAATATGTATTTGAAAGTTTTGTGCTTTTGTGTTACATAATTAAAAATAAAAGTTAAATTATAAAAATGCAGATGATATCCAAAAATATATTTGTCAGGTAATCCATTATAATGGAAATACAAAAAAAGGAATGTGTCTCCTACCCTAATTCCACACTTCCCCATCCTTAGCAGCTTGATAATATATACATACATGTGTGTGTCACAGGATATGTACTTATAGGCTTTGAGGCCCAAATAAACACACACAACCATTAAAAAAATAAAGGTAAGGACTTCCCTGGTGGTCCAGTGGTTAAGACTCCACACTTCCAGTGCAGGGGGTGAGGGTTTGATCCCTGGTTGGAGAACAAAGATCCCACATGCCACATGGCATGGCCTCCCCCACAAAAATGAAAAAATAAAATAAAGGTAAGATATTATTTTAAAATAAGTAAACAATAAAATGATACCCATGTCATCCTGTTAGCAGCTTCCCTGAAACACTCATTCCTTTGAAATTCAAATGAAATTCACTCAAGCCACGTGCCATGTGCTGGGTGAATGAGTGAATGAAAGTCGCTCAGTTGAGTCTGACTCTTTGTAACCCCATGGACTGTAGCCCACCAGGCTCCTCTGTCCATGGAATTCTCCAGGTAAGAGTACTGGAGTGGGTTGCCATGCCCTTCTCCAGGTGATCTTCCCAACTCAGGGATCGAACCCAGGTCTCCTGCATTGCAGGCTAATTCTTTACTGTCTGAGCCACCAGGGAAGCCTGCCATGTGCTGGAGAAAAGCTCAATGCTGATCCCCATCTATGGAGATTCTTGAAATGTTGGGGTTGTCACCATCACTGAATCGTTTCTAGCTGAGAATCCCGTAATTCAGGTGAGGCCATTCAGTTTGTGGATAAACACAGTGTCTGCCCATTTCCGCACTATTACCAGACACCAGTCTCCATCTGTGAACCTCAGGCTGTAAGCGTGGCAGACTGTTTTTGAAAATTTGTGACAATGAAGAAAATTTTACACCACACTAAAAGCTGTAGCAGCAAATCACCTCACTTAAAGCACTTAACAAACACACTCCAAGCTTCACAACTTCTAAACCAGAGACCAAAGCAAAAGTGACTTCTTTAAGGACTCCTTCTTTTTGGTGTACCACAGGTATAAAGCTTTTTAATGTGAGTGAGTGCTTAGTCACGTCTGACTCTTTGTGACCCCATGGATTGTATAGCCCGCCATGTTCCATGGAATTTTCTAGGCAAGAATACTGGAGTAGGTTTCCATTTCCTACTCTAGAGGACTTAAAGCTTTTTAAACTGAAGGTTAATACAAAAATTTCCACACTTTCACCTCCACCTATCAAAAAAAAAAAAATTCCTTTGATCTCCCTGGCTGCCAAGAGAATTCCCATGGACCACCCATCTCAGCCCCATTTTCTCTCTCCTTCCTTGTCTCAGCCTTTCTTTGCACCATGCAATCCGTAAGGTACCTCCTGCATTCTGTTGATCTCTTGTGCGGGAAAGTTTTCACAATCTCTTTATTTCACTGTCTCTTTCCTAACTATGCCTTCCAAACTCAGGTGATCTGTATGAAGCTATTTAAATAGCAATAGGTCTCTCCCTAAAAGAAACTCAGCTGCCAGATTGAAATTATTAGTTTTTACTCTGTTTCAAACAAATGACATAAATTCCCTCCTACTTATAAATTCAACCAGTGGTTGGTACTCAATCTGGCCAGACACTAATGTGCTTCGGATATAGTGGGTGAAAGTAATAAATTTCTAATTTTATCAAGCTCCCAAGAGGGGGCTCAATAAATCCTCATTTGTTTGGAAAAATATAGTAAAGTCTTCTGCATTAATGAATGAATTAAAGTATCTTTTCCACATCTGTGATTCGGAACTCAGACTTTTACACCTAATAATGATTCTTTCTCTTCTTAGGGTATCTACCTAGACCCCTTCTTTCCATAAAGAGGGTAGCCAAAAGCTACAGAAACAATGTTCCTAAATCCACTTTATCAAAATAAGCAACACTCTCCATTTCCTCTGCAAAACACACTGACTGTTCCCCACAGAAACCAGAGACCTCTTGGCTAATAGGCAGCTCTCATTCTTCTGCTAGATTAGCCAGCCAACTACCAGTTCTAATTATATCAGATTAGAAGGCTTCTACTGTATTTTTCCAAATAAAAACAGTTTCTCCCCAAGTGGAACTCTCATGCAGGCAGTTGAAAAAAGTAACTGTTTTCTTCCTATCCCATGCAGATGTCTGGATGCTTCAGCAAGACTTCCAGGACAACACAGAATTCACCTCCTCCTTATTCAGTTCAGTTCAGTTCAGTCACTCAGTCGTGTCCAACTCTTTGTGACCCCATGAACTGCAGCACACCAGGCCTCCCTGTCTAACACCAACTCCCGGAGCCCACCCAAACTCATGTTCATTGAGTCAGTGATGCCATCCAACCATCTCATCCTCTGTCATCCCCTTCTCCTCCTGCCCTCAATCTTTCCCAGCATCAGGGTCTTTTCAAATGAGTCAGCTCCTCGCATCAGGTGGCCAAAGTATTGGAGTTTCAGCTTCAACATCAGACCTTCCAATGAACACCTAGGACTGATCTCCTTTAAGAGAGTATAATTCCATTGTTCATGTGTAGGAAGGGAATGTAAGTAGTGTTATCACTTGTACTGATGGCTTAAAACAATAAGCATGTATTATTGCTGAGGAGTCTGTTGATAAGCAGGGAGATTTTACTGACCTGAGCAATGCTTCGGTGGCTTGACCTTGTGTCTGCAGTCAGCTGGCAAAGTCATCAGGAGTTACCTGGCCTAGGATAGCACTATATAGCAGGTGATTGATTGGCTGTTGGCAAGAGAGGAGGAGTGGCCAAGTCCCAGAATTTCTACATCCATCAGGCTAGACAGCAACAGCAAGACAGAGTTCAAGAAGAAAGGTAGAAAGTACAAAGCCTACTGAGGTCTAGTCTCAATACTGAAGCACTGTCACTTCATTCACATTCTATTGGCCAAAGCAATTAACATGATGAGCTCATTTTAGGGGAAAGGAAACAAGTTCCACCTTTTTATGAAAGGAGCTACAACATCATATTTCAAAGGTTGTAGATATAGGGATGGATGGAGAATCCAAGTCATTATTGTAATCAAGGTACTACATGCAATCAAGGGAGTGTAATTAACATTTTTTGCATTGTGTGTCAAATTTATCTGGAAATTTTAGTACTCAGAAGAAAATCAGTGGGTTTCCTTCCATTTCAGACACAGAAAATCATAAGTGACAGTTGCTCTCACCCAAAAGACCAAAATAACTCACTCAAGCTATACCAAAGAAAACATACTAATACTCAATCACATTAATACTGACATTAAATTACAAAACTACCCAGTTAGAAGGCAGAGATTGTCAGATGGCTGAGGGGGAAAAAATGTAATAACTAAATATTACAAACAACAATACATTTTAATTATCAAGAAAAATACAACTTGATATCTGATATAAACACCAAGCACAAGGAAGCTGTAATGTCAATATTAATATCAAACAACTGAAAATTAGAGAAAACAGTACTATTATGGATCAGTTCATTTCAGTCACTCAGTTGTGTCCGATTCTTTGTGACCCCATGGACTGCAGCACACCAGGCTTCCCTGTCCATCACCAACTCCCAAAACTTGCTCAAACACATGTCCATTGGGTCGGTGATGCCATCCAACCATCTCATCCTCTGTCATCCCCTTCTCCTTCTGCCTTCAATCTTTCCCAGCATCAGGGAATTTTGCAATGAGTCAGTTCTTCACATGAGGTGGCTAAAGTATTGGAGCTTCAGCTTCAGCATCAGTCCTTCTAATGAACATTCAGGACTGATGTCCTTTAGGATTCATTGGTTGATCTCCTTTCAGTCCAAGGGACTCTCAAGAGTCTTCTCCAATACCACCGTTCAAAAGCATCAATTCTTCAGCACTTAGCTTTCTTTATGGTCAAACTCTCACATCCATATATGACTACTGGAAAAACCATAGCTTTGACTTGATGGATCTTTGCTGGCAGAGTAATGTCTCTGATTTTTAATATGCTGTCTAGGTTGGTCATAGCTTTTCTTCCAAGGAGCAAGCATCTTTTAATTTCATGGCTGCAGTCACCATTTGCAGTGATTTAGGAGCCCAAGAAAATAGTCTGTCGCTGTTTCCATTGTTTCCCCATCTATTTGCCATGAAGTGATGGGACCAGATGCCATGATCTTAGTTTTTTGAATGTTGAGTTTTAAGCCAGCTTTTTCACTTTCCTCTTTCACTCTCATCAAGAGGCTTTTTAGTTCCTTTTCACTTTCTGCCATAAAGGTGGTGTCATCTGCATACCTGAGGTTATTGATATTTCTCCCCGCAATCTTGATTCCAGCTTGTGCTTCATCTTAGCCCAACATTTCTCATAATGTACTCTGCATGTAAGTTAAATAAGCAGCGTGACAATATACAGCTTTGGCATACTCCTTTCCCAGTTTGGAACCAGTCTATTGTTCCATGTTCATTTCTAACTGTTGCTTCTTGATCTGCAAACAGATTTCTCAGGAGGCAGGTCAGGTGGTCTGGTATTCCCATCTCTTTTAGAGGAACATTTCACAATTATAAAAGTATCCACTCATCAAATAGACCTAACAATCCTAAATATTAATGGGCCTAACAACAGAACTTCAAACATATAAAGTATATTGACATGGAACATTCTCCAAGAACTTAATAAATATAAAAATAGTAAGTCATACAGAAGATGTTCTCTAATCACAATAGCAGTAAATTACAATTCAATAAAAAATAAAGTATGTGGAAAATCCCCAAGTTGTCAATTAAATAAGACATTTATAAGTAACTCATAAGTCAAAGGAGAAATGATGAGTAAAATCAGAAAATATTGTGGAAATATAAAAATAATGAAAATAGAGTATATCAAAACTTATGAGATGCAGCTAAAGCAGTTCTTAGAGGAAAATTTGGGGTATTGAATGCTTATTTTATGAAAATGATACAGTTTTAAAATCAATAATTTAAGACAGGTGTCAGTAAATTATAGCCATGGGCTAAATCCAGTTTGCTGCCTGGTTGTTTATTTTTGGCTGTGCTGGGTCTTTGTTGCTACACAGGCTTTCTCTAGTTGCAGGAAACAGGGGTTACTCTTCATTCGGGGCTGGGGCCTTCTCATTGTGGTGCCTATAGGCTTGTGGGCTCAAAAGTTTCAGTGCATAGGTTTATTTGTCCTGTGGCATGTACAATCTTCCCAGACCGGGGATGGAACCTGTGTCTGTTGCATTGGCAAGCAGATTCTTAACCACTGGATCACCATAGAAGCCCTGCTGCCTGTTTTCACAGATAACCTTGTTTTGGAACACAGGCACAACCATTCATTTACATTTTGTCTATGGCAGCCCTCATGCAGCAGTGGAAAAATAGGATAGTTGGAACTGAAACTGTCTGGCCTACAAAATATTTCTTTGCATCGTCCTCTATTCTTCAATCTCTTAAGCAAAATTTTACCTTAACAAACTAGAAAAAGAACAAAGTAAGCAGAAGGGAAGAGAACATAAAGAGCAAAAATTAGCAAAGCAGAAAACAGGGAAACGATGGAGGAAAAAAATAAAGTCACAAATTTGGATTTTAAAAAGACTAATGAAATTGATAAATTCCTACCAAGATTGAAATAAAAAGGAGAAAATAAAAAAAATTATCCAGAAGAGAAATATAAAAAGAAGAACACCATTACAGATAACATAGACATTAAAAGGATGGTCAGGGAGTTTTTTGAACAACACTATGTCAAATTCAAAAACTTTAATGAAATGGGCAGCCTCCTTGGAAAACAAATTATTAAAACTGACAGAATAAGAAATAAATCTGAATAGTCTCATATGTATTAAAAAATTAACTTCGCAGTTAAAAATAAAGAAAGCTTTAGACCTAGATGATATCACTGGGAAAGCCTACAAATTTTTTTTGTCTTTTTTGCCTGAACTGGTCTTAGTTGCAGCACACAGGATCTTCTGCCTTCTTTGTGCCATGCAAATGCTTAGTTGCGGCACACGGGATCCATTTCTCTGACCAGGGATCAAGCCAGGGCCCCCTGCATTAGGAGCACAGAGTCTTAGCTACCGGACCAGTAGGGAATTCCTTCTACAAAACTTTTAAAAAAGAAACTACATCAATTCTACTCAATCCTCTTGGAAAACAGAAGACAAAATACTTTCTAACTCATTTTAGGAGGCCCACATAGCCCTGATATTCACACTTGACAAAGATTACTACAGAAAACTGCATACCAAACACCTCCTGAAGAAATGGAAAAATCCTTCTGAAAAATCTTAGCAGAAAGAATTCAGTAATAGTTTTGAAAGTTAATACATCATGACCAAGTAAGATTTATCCAAGGAATATAAGATTGATTTAACATTCAAAAAAATCAATCAAAAAAATCAATCCATGCAATATATAACATTAGTGAAAGAATTACTGCCCATAGAGGCAGTAATACCTTTTCATGATTTAAAAACTCAGCAAACTGGCATAAGAAAAAAAAAACAAAAAACATTTTCCCAAGCTGAAAAGCAAATCTGTGAAAAACTTACAGCTACCATCATATCTCTTACCATACTTAATGTTAATCCTTTCCCCCAGATAAAGGCGAGGTGATAAAGTCTGCTCTCATCACTTGTATTCACCATTATCCCAGAAATCATATGTAGTGCAATAAAAAGCAAAAGAAATAAAAAGTATTAAGATTAGAAAAAAGACAAAATCCTAATTATTTGCAGGTTACATGATTGTGTATGTAGAATGTCCAAAGAAATCTTCCAAGCTCTAAAATTAATTACTAAATTTAACAAAGTGATAGGATATAAGGTAGATATGAAAAAATAATTATTAATATATAACCACATATAAGCAATAAACAAATTGAAATTTTAAGACTTACTAGTTCTTTTCTCTTCCTTTCCCCTTTCCTTCCTGGATAATTCTGCCCAAAAGTCATTAAGTGGGGCTGAACGTGGCTAAGTATCCCCGCAGGGAAGTGGGGCAAAGTTGTAATGGGACAGTACATGGTATTGAAGCCCAAGCATAATAAAGAGGACATTTACATGACAGTCTGACCCCAGTTAAAAGGGTCCAAACCTGAGCAGAGTGAAACAGTTATCTGTACATGGGAAGGTGGCTGATGTGGGGCACCAGAGCCCATGTATGCTGAGCAAGGCATGGATGTGGAAGAGCTGCCTGGTACAAGGCGAGGGAGTATGAGTAGGGTGTGAAGGGGTGGTAGCAATGATGATATTGGCACCTAGAGGTGGATTGAAGAAATAAGTAAAAACATTGAGGGTAACGGAAGTGAGGTTTCTCACTGTCAGTAAAGGGGTTACAAACAGGAAAGGGAGAAAATTAGAATGCACTCTGTGGTGCTGGATGGAACTGAGTGTGCTGGTGTTGTTGTTGTTCAGTGGCTCAGTCGTGTCTGACTCTACGACCCCATGGGCTGCAGCACACCAGGCTTCCCTGTCCATCACCAACTCCCAGAGCTTGCTCAAACTCATGTCCATCGAGTTGGTGATGACATCCAACCATTTCATCCTCTGTCGTCCCCTTCTCCTCCTGCCTTCATCTTTCCCAACACCAGGGTTTTTTTCTAATACGTCAGCTCTTGCCAGCATGTGGCCAAAGTACTGGAGCTTCAGCTTCAGCATCAGTCCTTCCAATGAATATTCAGGACCAATTTCCTTTAGGATTTGACTGGTTGGATCTCCTTTCAGTCCAAGGGACTCTTAAAAATCTTCTCCAACACCACAGTTCAAAAGCATCAATTCTTCAGTGCTCAGCTTTCTTCACAGTCCAAATCTCACATCCATACATAACTACTGGAAAAACCATAACTTTGACTAGACGGACCTTTGTCGGCAAAGTAATGTCTCTGCTTTTTAATATGCTATCTAGGTTGGTCATAGCTTTTCTTCCAAGGAGCAAGCATCTTTTAATATCATGACTGCAGTAACCATCTGCAGTGATTTTGAAGCCCAAGAAAATAAAGTCTGTCACTGTTTCCATTGTCTCCCCATCTATTTGCATGAAGTAATGGGACTGGATGCCATGATCTTAGTTTTTTGAATGTTGAGTTTTAAGCTTCCTCTTTCACCTTCATTGAAAGGCTCTTTAGTTCCTCTTCAGTTTCTGCCATAAAAGTGGTGTCATCTGTGTATCTGAGCTTAGTAATATTTCTCCTAGCAATCTTGATTCCAGCTTGAGCTTCATCCAGCTGGGCATTTTGTAAGATGTACTCTGCATATAAGTTAAATAAGCAGGGTGACAATATATAGCCTTGATGTACTCTTTTCCCAATTTGGAACCAGTCTGTTGTTCCACGTCCAGGTCTAACTGTTGCTTCTTGACTTGCATATAGACTTCACAGGAGGCAGGTAAGGTGGATGTACTAGTGTTATCCAGTGATTTTAAAAAGTATATATATAAACGGATACCCATTACAAGCCATATATATAGTGATAAGCATATCTAAGGCCCAGATGTTGGTTTCTAAACATCATTCTGAAATAAAAGGATTAAGAACTTGGATAAATGACTGAGTCTGGGTCTTAAAGCAAGAAAAGTCAAGGATGAACCTGAAATATTTTTTGTCAGAAAGTAAAGACGTAGTCAAAAAACAGAGTGGGCATGTCAAAAAGACATGAGCAGCAGCCTGAAGCTTATCAGCCAAAAATGGGACAATCTGAGCATCAAAATGAAGAATGATATTAATGGATTAAAGTTTATTAAATAAGAATGCATGTACCTATACTAATAGAAATGAAAATACTCAATGCTTGATTAAGATTAAAACAATAGCAAAATGTAAAGTATACAAAAATACTTATTACAAAGGGATAAACAGTATTTACAGTGGAGAAGCCTGATAGGCACCATTGTAGTAAAATCATCAGTAATAGAACAAATTAAAGCTATGTAACACTTGTAGGATATAATAAGAATATAGACTTATTTCTGTGATATTTCTGCCAAAGATGAATAACCTGAATCGAATCAAAAGGAAGATCAGATCAACCTAAGCTCTGTAAAGTAAAATCTGTCAAGGTCATAAAAATGAAAGACTGAGGAATTTTTTCAGAACACTACATCTAATAATTAAAGAATCAGATCATTTTACTATAAAGAGCATCTTGGGGACAACTGACAAAACTTGAACAGTCTGAGGATTCTATGTTAATAATGTATTCTTGCTTATTTCCTGTTTTGATGGTTGTGCTGTGGTTATTTAGGGTAATGGCCTTGTTTTAGGAAATAAACATAAAGTATGAGGGGGTGACAGGATATAGTGTTGGAAACTTATTCTCAAATACTCCTGGAGAAAAATTTCTTTGTTCTCTATTTTTAAATTTTTGAAAAGTTTGAAGTTGTCTCAACAAAGAAGCAATATAATTTTTAATAACATAAAAATGATAAAAATATAGAAAAAACACCTAATGAAATATGTGCAAGACATCTAAACACAAAATGTCACTTAAAATCAAAATCCTGAATAGCTGGGAGTTAGTTATACAATGGAATTCAGCTGAGCTATTTCAGATCCTAAAAGATGATGCTGAAATGATCCTAAAAGATGATGATGTGAAAACGCTGCATTCAATATGCCAGCAAATATGGAAAACTCAGCAGTGGCCACAGGACTGGAAAAGGTCAGTTTTCCTTCCAATCCCAAAGAAAGACGATGCCAAAGAATATTCACACTACTGCACAATTGCACTCATCTCACACGCTAGCAAAATAATGCTCAAAATTCTCCAAGCAAGGCTTCAACAGTACGTGAACAGTGAACTTCCAGATGGTCAAGCTGGATTTAGAAAAGGCAGAGGAACCAGAGATCAAATTGCCAACATCTGTTGGAGCATCAAAAAAGCAAGAGAATTCCAGAAAAACGTCTACTTTTGCTTTGTTGACTACATCAAAGACTTTGACTGTGTGGATCACAACAAACTGTGGAAAATTCTTCAAGAAATGGGAATATTAGATCACCTTACCTGCCTCCTGAGAAATCTGTACGCAGGTCAAGAAGCAATAGTTAGAACTGAGATTGGTTCCAAACTGGGGAAGGACTATGTCAAGGTTTTATTTTGACACCCTGCTTATTTAACTTATATTCAGAGTGCATCATGCCAAATGCCAGGCTGGGTGAAGCACAAACTGGAGTCAAGATTGCGGGGAGAAATATCCATAACCTCAGATATGCAGATGACACCACCCTTATGACAGAAACCAAAGAGGAACTAAAGAGCCTCTTGATGAAAGTGAAAAAGGAAAGTGAAAAAGCTGGCTTAAAACTCAACATTCAAGAAACTAAGATCATGGCATCCAATTCCATCACTTCATAGCAAATAGATGGGGAAACAATGGAAATAGTGACAGACTTTATTTTCTTGGGCTCCATAATCTCTGCAGATGGTGACTGCAGCCATGAAATTAAAAGATGCTTGCTCCTTAGAAGAAAAGCTATGACCAACCTAGACAGCACATTAAAAAGGAGAGACATTACTTTGCCGACAAAGGTCCATCTAGTTAAAGCTATGGTTTTTCCAGTAGTCATGTATGGATGTGAGAGTTGGACCATAAAGAAAGCTGAGCACTGAAGAATTGATGCTTTTGAACTGTGGTGTTGGAGAAGCCTCTTGAGAGTCCCTTGGACTGCAAGGAGATCCAATCAGTTAATCCTAAAGAAAATCAGTCCTGAATATTCATTGGAAGGACTGATGCTGAAGTTGAAACTCCAATACTTTGGTCACCTGATGTGAAGAACTGACTCATTGGAAAAGATCTTGATGCTGGGAAAGATTGAAGGTGGGCAGAGAAGAGGACAACAGAAGATGAGATGGTTGGATGTCATCACCAGCTCAAAGGACATGAGTTTGAGCAAGCTCTGGGAATTGGTGATGGACAGGGAAGCCTGGTGTGCTGCAGTCCATGGGGTTACAAATAGTTGGAGACGACTGAGCAACTGAACAGAAACTGAACTGAATTATACAATTTTCATAGTTGGAAGACTCAATATTGTTAAGATATTCACTGACCCTAAATTGGTATACAAGACTCATTACAAAAACACAAGATAATTTTAAAATTTATATGGCAATACAATAGATGTAGAATAACCAAAACAATATTGGAGAAGATGAACAACAAAGCTGAAGAACTGAGACTTCCCTGGTGGTTCAGTGGTTGGAAACTTTGTGTTTCCACCCCCAGAGGGCGCAGGCTTAGTCCCGGGTCAGTGAACTGGGATTCCACAAGCCGTGTGGTGCAGCAAAAAAAAAAATTATTTTTTTATTTGGAAGATAATTGCTTTCCAGAATTTTGTTGTTTTCTGCCAAGTATCAACACAAATCAGCCATAGATACACATTTGTCCTAAATTTTTTAAAGAATGACTAAATAAATTTGAAAAATAAAGCAAAAATTAAAACATTTCTAAAAAGCTGAAGAACTAACAATTTTTAGTTTCAAGTCTTATTCTACACCTACAAAGATATGTTAATAGTTGGAGAGTAGGATAGAAAACTAAATCAATGGAAAAGAATAGAGTGTGTAGAAATATACAATACTTGTATGGTCAGTTGATTTTTTTCATAAAAATGCCAAGTCAGTTCTATGGGATAAAGTACATCTTTTTAACAAATGTTGCTAAAACAACTGAATTATATATATATATATATATATATACTGTCTCTT
>NW_011494644.1:418000-418444 GCF_000754665.1 Bison bison bison | reverse complement strand
AGTCAGCGAATCAGAAAAATGCACAGGCTAGAGTCAGAGAATCAAAGCAGAATACCGGCTTCAAGTCAGCCAATCAGTGGAAGATAGAGACATGGAGTCTGCCAATCAGAGCAATATACATGCTAGGAGACAGCCAATCAGAGCAAACTACAGGCCAGGAGTCAGCCAATAAGAGTAAGTAGAGGGGATAGGAGTCAGCCAACCAACGTAAAGTACAGGCTCAAGGAAGCCAATCACAGTTGGTACAGTCTGCTGCTGCTACTTAGTCGCTTCAGTCGTGTCCGACTCTGTGCGACCCCATAGACGGCAGCCCACCAGGCTCCCCCGTCCCTGGGATTCTCCAGGCAAGAATACTGGAGTGGGTTGCCATTTCCCTCTCCAATGCATGAAAGTGAAAAGTGAAAGTGAAGTCGCTCAGTCGTGTCCGACTCTTAGCGACCCCAT
>NW_011494644.1:412676-417900 GCF_000754665.1 Bison bison bison | reverse complement strand
ACAGCCATTTCCTTCTCCAATGCATGAAAGTGAAAAGTGAAAGTGAAGTCGCTCAGTCGTGTCCAACTCCCAGTGACCCCATGGACTGCAGCCCACCAGGCTCCTCCATCCATAGGATTCTCCAGGCAAGAGTACTAGAGTGGGGTGCCATTGCCTTCTCCATATATATATATATAAAACTTTCTACCCCTTTCTACCCATAAACAAAAATTAGTTGACCATTAATCGTGGATTTAGACATAAAACTCAGAACCTTAACACGTCTAGAAAAAAACATGAGAATATTCTCATGACTTTGGGTGGATAAAGGTTTTATTGAACAGGGCACCAAAAACATAACCCTAAAAAGTAAATTTTGAAAAATTAGACTTCATAAGAAATACAATTTCTGCTCGTCAAAAGACATCAGTAAGACAATGAATAAGCAAGGCACAGGTTGGGAAATGTTTGCAACATCACTTTGGGACAATGGACTCGTGTCCAGAATATACAAAGATCCATAAGTCAACAATTTCACAAATGAGCAACGAAATAGCTTAAAAGTCACAAAATATTTGAACAGATGCTTCACAGAAGTAGATACACAAATAGCCAACAAGTGTCATTAAAGAACTCAATGTCATTAAATTCTTAGAGAATGTAAATTAAAGATCTTAATTAGATGCACTTGATACCCACTTGAATGATTAAAGTAAAAGGTTGACAAGCCCAGAAGTTGGCAAAGATATGGAAAAACTGGAAGTCTCATCCATGGCTGGTGTGAGTGCACAAATGCTCAGTGTTTAGACTTCTTCCTTCCAGAGAAGCACAATGTTTGAAAAATTGAGGACATGATACGTATGCATGCACACTTGAGGCTCAATTTGGAAACAGTCACTACTCCACAGAACAGAACATGGAGAGAAAGCGATCACAGTTCATGTGTAATCAGCCAGATCCCCACGATGTCATGGTTCGTATCCAACCACCAGCACTGCCCCGCTCATGATTTGGTGACCCAGCAGTTACAGCTACCTCACAGGGGTAGACAGCACCAGCTTGGAGTCAGAATTCTGTCTTCCGATAGCATCATGCTCTTCTTTCAGTAATTCTGTGAACCAAAAGTCTAGTGGTAAATGGGTAGCTCTTCTGATTTCAATCTATTGAGTGGACCTCTTCATCTTAGGTCTATAACATCAATTCCAATCTCACAGAGCCCCCCAAAATTGTAAACGGATACTTTGCTCAGCTCCTCACACCTTCATCCACTCCCTTCCCCTCTTTGGGAAACAGAAAATAAAAAGATGCCACATAAAATGGTATGAATATTGGAAAGTAGAGTCAGAACGTAGAATGCTTTTCTTGAACACGCTGTAAAGGGGTAAATAGACATTTACTTATTTGGGGAGTTATGCGTGATTGATGATGCCACTCGGCAGCTCCACATTCTCATTTAACGCCCCTCAAGCGTGCAATTGTTCGACAGGCTTAAAACACATGATTCTGCTTCCAGAGATCGAGGCAGACAGCAAGTCCTCCTGCCCGAGTGTGTGGAAGAAAGAGCAAGCAGCAAAAGAAACTGGCCACGGAGGATGAGCACATTGGCAGTTGCTGCTCCATTGGTTTCAGAGTGGAAGCAAGGAAAATGCTCCTTGGACATTTGAAAACTTTCTATGTCTCCCCTGCGAAGCTTGGCAACTGCCAAGCTACCCCAGACTCTCTCACCAAAGCCCCAGATGCCCACATCTCTCCTTATTTCAGGATATGCTGCTGCTGCTGCTGCTAAGTCTCTTCAGTCATGTCCGACTCTGTGCGACCCCATAGATGGCAGCCCACCAGGCTCCGCCGTCCCTGGGATTCTCCAGGCAAGAATGCTGGAGTGGGTTGCCATTTCCCTCTCCAATGCATGAGAGTGAAAAGTGAAAGTGAAGTCGCTCAGTCGTGTCCGACTCTTAGCGACCCCATAGACTGCAGCCTACCAGGCTCCTCCGTCCATGGGATTTTCCAGGCAAGAGTACTGGAGTGGGGTGCCATTGCCCTCTCTGATTTCAGGATATAAATGTGACCAAAATCATCTCTTATTATAAGGCAAGGAAAGAGCTCCAGATTTAGTCACTGGTGCTACTAGGACCTTGCTGAACCAAAGAGAATGCCAAGATGCAGCAGGGTGGCAAGAAGGCCCTTTGGATAGATCCACATGCTCATAATTCATTCACATACTTTCTTCTGAGCAAGGCAAAAATTTAAAATCATCCAATGTGGGTCTTCCTGGAGTTAAAAAAATAGGAGTGTGTCCAGAACTGACGATTGGTTGCCCCCTGTTCCCCAGTGCCACCCCAGATGGAAGACAGCCAGAAACTGGGTTACACAGTTTCTTTGACAGAAATGGAGATTAGCAGGTGTTAAAGACAGATTAGCGACTAAATGAGTTTCTCACTGGCATAATAAATATTCCAAAAGGAAGGGTTTAGAGTGAAGTCAGGCAGCTGATGGGAGCCTTCTCCAATGAGAAGAAATTTTCCTGCATTTACCAAGCCTGTGCAAACTAAAGAAACTGAAGTAAAAAGGTAGCCCATAATTGAAATCTGTAGCACGCAGGTACTCAGATAGAACGTGCAACTGAGATAAGATAGGGTGACGGCAGGTTTTGTTTTATTTGGGGGGCACTTCCTGGGGATTGGCAGCAGAAAGCTCTATTTTTGTACTTTCTTTAACTCTAGACTGAGATTTTGACTCTAGTTCCAATCAATATTCCTGTTGTTGATGAGGTACCTTTTCCTGCACCCTAAGGTTTGGCCACAGAGCTGGAGGGTAGAAGGAAGAGTTTGAATGGTCTCAGATGAAACAACACAGACTTAATCAGTGCAGGCTGCTATAACAAAAATACTATAGACTGGGTTTAACATCAAGGATTTATTTACTAGCAGTTCTGAAGACTGGGAAATCTAAGATCAAAGTGCTAGCAGATCTGGTGCATGATGGAAGCCCTTTTCCTGGTTTGCAGATGACATCTTTCCTTGTATCCTCCTGTGGCTGAGAGAGAGAGAAAGAGGTCATCTATCTGATGTTTCATCTTCAGTTCAGTTCAGTCGCTCAGTCGTGTCCGACTCTTTGTGACCCCATGAATAGCAGCACACCAGGCCTCCCTGTCCATCACCAACTCCTGGAGTCCACCTAAACCCATGTCCATCGAGTCAGTGATGCCATCCAACCATCTCATCCTCTGTCATCCCCTTCTCCTCCTGCCCTCAATCTTTCCCAGCATCAGGGTCTTTTCAAATGAGTCAGCTCTTCTCATCAGGTGGTCAAAGTATTAGAGTTTCAGCTTCAGCATCAATTCTTCCAAAGAACAGCCAGGACTGATCCCCTTTAGGATGGACTGGGTGGATCTCCTTGCAGTCCAAGGGACTCTCAAGAGTCTTCTCCAACACCACAGGTCGAAAGCATCAATTCTTCGGCGCTCAGCTTTCTTCACAGTCCAAGTCTCACATCCATACATGACCACTGGAACAACCATAGCCTTGACTAGACGGACCTTTGTTGGCAAAGTAATGTTTCTGTTTCATCTTAAAAGGGTACTAATCCCATCCATAAGGGTTACATTCTTATGACCTAATTACCTGCCAAGAGCCCCACCTCCTGATACCATCACATTGGGCCTTGGACTTCAACATATGATATTGGGGGTAGGGGACACAAATATTCAATCCATAGCAAATGCCAAGTACACAGTCAACTCCATTTATAGATAGAAAGGAAAGGAAAATGATTTATTACGTACCTACTACGCACCACATATTTTACTAGGCCCTTTCACCATTTTATAATAACCCAAGGAACAGATTAACCCAGAAGACCTGGTCCACATTAGAAGATCTGGCATAAGGGAGACTAAAGACAGATTGTCTCCTATTTCTTTCCTTCCCACGGTTTTGTGTTTCCTTCCTAATGTTATTTTGAATTTGTTTGGGCTCAAATTATATTATACCCTTGTCATCTCCATTAGCTAAAATGTATTTATGGCTGATTATGCATGCAGAAAATAAATTAAATATCTGAATAACATTACCAGTAATTGGTGAAATTGCCTTCTGTTTTCACATCCTTACAACAAAAAAGGCATCAACAAATGACCAGGAAAACAAAAGGATAATCCATTATAATTGTCCATATTACCATAGCGATAGGACAGACATAATTATGGGCAATTTCAGTGTCTAAAAATCAAGTGTGATGAAAATTATATTGAATTTAACCAAAAAAAACCTTTAACTTTGGTTGCAAAACAAATGCTAATAAGAATCAAAGGAAATAGCCCCTGCTATGAAAAATCAGTCACTGACTTGGAAGTTGACACTGACTGTCTTGAGGGTCTGCAAAATATAAACCACCATTGAAGTGTTCATTTAGATCTGCCTGAGTGATTCCCCATGATATGGTTTCTCTGCAGACATCTCTGGTTTATTGGTGAAATATTTATGCTGATTAGCTAGAGACTCTAGAATGCTTTAGTTTCTAAATACATTAAGTACCACCTCCAGCATAGTGTGACATATATATACTAGATCAGACTGGCATAATCTTTTTTTTTTTTGGTTGCATATTGGGGTTTTTTGAAGATGATCAAAATTTTTAATATTTAATAACCATAAAAACTACCTGGGTTCAATCCCTGGGTCAGTAAATTCCCCCAGACAAGAGAATGGCCACCCACTCCAGTATTTTTGCCTGGAGAATTCCATGGACAGAGGAGTGTGGTGGGCTACAGTCTGTGCGGTCACAGTCAAACACAACTGAGCAATTAAGACTTTCACTTTCATAGAAACTATTATGGGGACTGATCAATTGAGAAGGGTGTCAACTGTTGTATTAGGGTCCTGGCACCCCTTTTGTGAAGGCAGGAGGTCTGAGTTACTGGGACACAGAGAAGCTGCTGCTGCTGCTACTGCTGCTAAGTCGCTTCAGTTGTGTCCGACTCTGTGTGACCCCATAGGCGGCAGCTCACTAGGCTCCTCTGTCCCTGGGATTCTCCAGGCAAGAACACTGGAGTGGGTTGCCATTTCCTTCTCCAATGCATGAAAGTGAAAAGTGAAAGTGAGATCTTACTGCCTCGTTGGGTCTAGCGGTTTACTAAGTTTTTCCTTATTTCCGCCATGTCCGAAGTCGCGCTCCCAGCTCCAGCTGCTTCCACTCCCCCTGAGAAACCTTCAGCTGGCAAGAAGGCGAAAAAAAAAAAAAAAAGAAA
>NW_011494644.1:387699-412576 GCF_000754665.1 Bison bison bison | reverse complement strand
AGACAGGAATACTAGAGTGGGTTGCCATTTCCTTCTCCAATGCATGAAAGTGAAAAGTGAAAGTGAAGTCGCTCAGTTGTGCCCGACTCTTAGCGACCCCATGGACTGCATGCAGCCCACCAGACTCCCCCATCCATGGGATTTTCCAGGCAAGAGTACTGGAGTGGGTTGCCGTTGCCTTCTCCTACAGAAGCTGCTATATACCAACAAATACGGAAGTCTTTTTTTTAACTTTTATTTATTTATTTTTGGCTGTGCTG
Source organism: Bison bison bison (assembly GCF_000754665.1). Lineage (NCBI taxonomy): Eukaryota > Metazoa > Chordata > Mammalia > Artiodactyla > Bovidae > Bison > Bison bison. The sequence continues at coordinate 412,316 of NW_011494644.1, read as the reverse complement.
GGTCTTTGTTGCTGCACTTGCTTTTCTCTAGTTGCGGCGAGTGGGGGCTACTCTCCAGTTGCGATGCCTGGCTTTCTCATTGCGGCGGCTTCTCTCGTCGTAGGGCACAGGCTCTAGGGCACCCGGGCTTCAGTAGTTGCAGCTCCCAGGCTCTAGAGCACGGGCTTAATAGTTGTGGTGCACGGGCTTAGTTGCTCCGAGGCATGTGGAATCTTCCCAGATCAGGGATCCAACGTGTGTCTCCTGCATTTGCAAGCAGGTTCTTTACCATTGAGCCACCAGGGAAGCCCTGAAAGTCTTTTAACATTTTAACAATAGCGTAACTGTACTGGTGTGTCCTGCTAAATGTCAGCACTGCACAGATACACAGATAAAAGACCAAGGTCCTGCCTCTCACTTTGCTTCTATTTATCCAGGTGGCTTCTCTCAGCATCTTGCAGAATGGACACCCCAGGAAACTGCATCCCTGCAGGGCTCTGGCAGGTAATACGCAGCCCAAACCAAAGGCCATTTCTATAAGGACACATCTTCCTTTTCAGTACTGACACCTTGAAAACCACAGTCCAACCCAGACAGCACAGCCAAGGGGCCCAACCACAGTTGGCACCATTTGGATTTTTAACGCCAAAGATGTGTGGAACTTAAAACAGACAGGAAGGTTCCAAATACACCCAAGGGAATTGAAAGAAGAAGATAAATCAACAGAGAGATAGGTGGTAAGGTTTGTACCTCAAGAGAACCTTTTCATTTACTGTCAGAGGGCAGGTCCCCACATGACAGTCCTCCAGATTCCTCTGTCACCAACCTCGTAGCACACAGGGACCTGCCTCATCTTGGTCCTTGCTGCCTGCACACTGCTGTTGTCATTGCCATTTTTCAGTCATTAAGTCGTGCCCAAGTCTTTGTGACCCCGTGGACTGCAGCACACTAGGCTTCCCTGTCCTTCATAGTCTCCCAGAGTTTGTTCAAACTCATGTCCATTGAGTCAATGACATCATCCAACCATCTCATCTTCGGTTGCCCTCTTCTCCTCCTGCACTCAATCTTTTCCAGCATCAAGTTCTTTTCCAATGAGTCAGCTCTTGGCATCAGGTGGCCAAATGATTGGAGCTTCAGGCCACACCCTGTATCCAAGTAATACTGAACCAACTGTGGTATAAGAACATATCCTGTTGCTTCATTCCCCTCTTTCCACTCCATTACAATCCATGTCTCAAGTCTAGAAAATGACCTCGTTGCCTCCATCTAAGTATCCTGAGTAACCTAAGGCTTGATAGATATCAGGTCCCAGTAATTTTTGCTGGCTAGATAATTCAATATAATCAGGCACTTTAAAACTATAAAAAATGGTGGACAGCCTGTGACAGCTCTTTGGGAAAGTAAAGTTCTGTCCAATGTATTCTAAGATCACAGGATGAAAATAAGCAGAGCTTAAAAGCAAAAACACTAGCCATACACAAGTGGAGTAGTGGAAATGAGGAGGAACTGGAACTGCCATGCATTGGTGTTCAGTTCAGTTCAATCACTCAGTCGTGTCCGACTCTGTGACCCCACGGACTGCAGCACGCCAGGCCTCCCTGTCCATCACCAACTCCCAGAGTTTACTCAAACTCACATACATTGCTGATAGGAATACAAATTGGCACAATGACTTGGAAAACAATTTAGCAGCTTCTTACAAAGTTAAACATAAACCTACTGTATGATCCAGCCATTCTAGTCCTAAGTATTTATATAGAAATAAAAGCATATATTCACATAGACTTTTTATACAAATGTTCATGGAAATTTTATTTGTAACAGCCAACAACTAGAAATAAGCAGATGACCTTGAATAAGTGAACGGCTAAACAAACCGTGGTGTGTCTGTTCACTAGAACACTGCTGTTGTTTCACTGTTTAATTGTTAAGTCATGTCCGACTCTTTGTGACCCCATGATCTGTGGCCCACCAGGCTCCTCTGTCCATGGGATTTCCCAGGCAAGTATATTGGAGTGGGTTGCCATTTCCTTCTGCAAAGGATCTTTCCAACCCAGGGACCAAATCCGGGTTCCCTGCATTGGCAGGCAGATTTTTTATTGCTGAGTGACCAGGGAAGCCCTCACTAGAATACTACTCAGCAATAAAAAGTGATGAATATTGATTAACACAAAAACATGCATGAGTCTCAAAGAAATGGTGCTCAGTGGAAGTAACTAGGCAAGAAAAGAGTATGTACTTTCTATCTTTATAAAATCACAGAAAATACCAAGTCATCTATAGTAGATCAGGGCTTCTTTAGGGGTGTATAGAGAGGGCTAGGGAGGAGACACTATAAAGAGGCAAGAAGAAATTGGAACAGGTGATTAAATATAGTCATTATTTTTATTGTGATGATGGTTTCACAGGTGTATGAATAGGTTAAGACTCATCAAATTCTACACTTTAAATATGTGCTGTTTACTGTATGTCAATCATACCTCAATAAAACTATAAAAACTTAAAGCTGAGCTAAGGCCTTAGGCGAAAACAGTCACTGTGGTTTGAGAAAATTACAATTAGATATTAAGAAGTAAAATGGGAATACTCTGATTTTAGAAGCATAAGTTAGAGGTTGAGAAGAGTGACCCATTAGAAGAAGGGAAAATATAAAGAAAAAGTCTAATACTCAAAACTGCCCATTGAAAATAAAATAAATGTACCTTGGGTACAATTAGACATAAATTCAATTCATTTGGTTAAAAATAAAAGACTGTCCAATGATGAAATAAAATGGCTTAGAGATAGTAAGTTCCCAGTCCCTAGAAGTGTCCATTTGATGACCATTAAGCAGCTCTAAAAATGAATTCTTGCCTTGTTTGGGCAATTATCTTATATGATTCCTCAGATTCTTTTAAACTCTAAACTCACCCATTCACTGAGACAACACTGGCAGGATGTATTTGCTGGGAGTAAATTCCCTGTTGCTGATACTCATGAAAACAACCATTAGGAATCTTCCACAAGAATAAAAGAAGTGAAAATAATTCAAAGGACTAGGACTTCAAAGAAGTAAAGTTAAAAGCAAATCAGTTCTTCAGATATAGAAATTACAAGTGAGTACAAAGAGAACAGTGAGTGATGGAACTTCGGGGAGAGGTGGGTCGGTGGGTGGCAGATAGTCTGAGTGTGAGAATATTTGAGACGAGGGAAGTTGGCATTGGGGGGTTGTCTAGAAAACCTAAGGTGTTGGTATAAAAAATTGAAAACAGGAGGTCTCAGCAGGGATTGGGAGGCTGGGGTCTAGGGATGTTTCATCACAGATGCTGCTGGACTTAATCTGGAATAATCTTCTAAAGAACAAAATACACCCCGATGTTCAAAAACTTCCAATAGCTTCCTTTTGTTCCTAGTATAGCATTAAAATTCTTCAGCAGTTACACAGGTACTGCTAAGTGAAAATAGCAAAATGCAGGGAAATGCACAACAAAAATGAAACAGCGTTAAAAACAAAGACAATAAAAACTTCTTGTTGTATGTACGTGTATTCTACATGAGCATTTTACACAAGGGCACCACTGTCGATGACGACACTAAATTAAAACCTCCCCAAAAGCCTGTCCCCGGTCCTCTACAAGCTCCACTCTGGCATATGGTGCTGCTCCAGGGGGAGACAGGGATAATTGCTGGAAGCAGAGGGGGTCCAATGAGGAGCAGTTGTGATCCCACCAGCCACCTGGATGAAGCAATTAAATGATCGAGTGAGTGAATAGTAACAAGACGCCAAAGGGATGAAAACTGACTTGGGTGAAGGGAAAATGAGGTCATTTCCCTCACTCCTAAAAACCAAGGTGAATGTTAAGGGCAGACCCTTCTCCTTATCCCACGTTTCCTCCTTGGCTCACAGCAGAGAGGACAACTCTCTGCTCTTGTGGGAGGGAGGCTGCCAAACTCTCTCGACTCCTCAGTCCTCCCCAAGAAAGTGAAAGTCACTCAGTTGTGTCTGATTCTTTGCAACCCCATGGACTCTACAGTCCATGGAATTCTCCAGGCCAGAATACTGGAGTGGGTAGCCTTTCCTTTCTCCAGGGGATCTTCCCAACCCAGGGATCAAACCCAGGTCTCTTGCATTGCAGATGGTTTCTTTACCAGCTGAGCCACAAGGAATGCCTGAGAATACTGGAGTGGGTAGCCTTTTCCTTCTCCAGCGGAACTTCCCAACCCAGGAATCGAACTGGGGTTTCCTGCATTGCAGGTGGATTCTTTTATCAACTGAGCTATCAGGGAAGCCCCGGATAGTTAGATAAATAGTTAGGAAGGACTAACACAATTGATCAGAGAGCAACACCTACTGGATGGATCCCAGTTTACTGAAGGGCAAGGCCTCAGAGGTTGTTAGGACCACTGTGCAAAACTTCCTCTTTGAACACACCCCAGATACCCCTCTCCTGTCTTCTGTGTCCCATAAACCTACTGGCCTCACACTCCTACAGTTAGATGGCAGCTCAACTGTCTTCAGTTTCAAGCAGGAAGACTAGGAAGCTCTGCTAGCCCCAGTCCACGTTCTCATTCAATGTGTAACTGGACACTCAGTTTAGGAAGTGTTTAAGGGAGTTGGGCAGCTACCAATACAAAGGGAATCATGTGCTTTGTGGGGGAACCCATCAGTCAGAATCCTGGAATAGAGATTGGTAGGATCCGGCCACCATGAGAGTCTTAAACAGTGAAGAAAACCAATAGGTTATACAAAGCAAGTAGCAAAGCGGTCCATGTACATACAAGAGCCTCAAGCACCCCTCTATCTCCCGCCAGCATCATCATCACCACTATGAGGTACTTGCTTTTATCCCCCACTATGAGGTACTTGCTTTTATCCCCATTGCATATATGATTAGGGCAGACTCAGACAGCTATGGACAGAAGGTTTGTGTCTCCCCTGAATTCTTACATTAACACCTAATCCACAATGTGATGGTATTAAGAGGTGGGGCCCTTGGATGTGATTAGGTCACATGAGGGCAGAGCCTTCATGAATGTGGGTAGTGCCCTTATAAAAGAGACACCCAGAGTGCTCTACCCGCTCCAACCACTGGAAGACACAGTGAAAAGATGAAAGTTTATGAATCAGGATGAGGGCTATCACCAGACACCAAATCTGCCAGCACCAGGAGCTTGCACTGCTCAGACTCCAAAACTGTAAGAAATGAATTTCTGTTCTTAAGCCACTCAGTCTATGATGCTTGTTAATAGCAGCCCAAACAGATAGAGTTAGAATAACAAGGAACTATATTCAATATCCTGTGATTAAACCATAATGGAAAAGAATATTTAAAAGAATATATATATATGTATCTCTGAGTCACTTTGCTGTACAACAGTGATTGGCACCACACTATAAATCAACTACACTTCAATAAAAAAAAATTTTTTTAATACCTATTAGTGGCACCAGCTGGCTCCAGAGGGCTCTTAATCACTGAACTATTCTACATCTTTAAATATATGAAGAAATACTGTAATTATTGTCTTACTAATATAAGCTGAAAGAGAAAATCACCAAACCAAGAATGCCCAGCAGCTCCTCTAAACCAAAGACAGGCAGGAATCACAAAGAAAGCAGTGTGGGGGAGTGGGGAGAGTTCGGAGTTTAATCCCAGAAGACCTGGGTTCAAGTCTAAACTCTACCATGAAACAGCAGCTGCTTCATCGGGGGAAACTGCATGTCCTACAAGGCTCAGACAAGATCATACATGACAGCACTTTGTACATACAGCATTATGTTGGAACAAGTATGTACTTTACATGGGAGTAGTTACAGTTGTCACAGGTCAACAACTTTGAGTTGATCCAGTGATTCTTCGTTCAGGGTGATTTTGTCTCCCATGGGACACTGGGCAATGTCTGGAGACACTTGTGGTTGTCACAACTTGGGGGAGGGGACACTACTGGCATCTAGTGGGTAGAGCCCAGGGATGCTAATGCTAAACATTCTAAAATGTGCAAGATAGCCCCCGAAACAAAGCCCGAAATGTCAATAGTGCCACGGCTGAGAAACACTGGTTTGGAATGCATTCCTGTGTCATAGCAAACCAGGAACAGAGGTGGTGCTCCATATACATTTGTTGAACATATGATGAGAGAAACAAAGGATGATCAAACCTTACAATGTGGCTAATCTGAGCAAGCAATGTTAGGATAAGTAAACAGGATATAAATATGCCAGGACGACCGAGGGTAAGCAACATCCTTGGAACTTGAAGTGTGGTGCATGGTTCAACCTCAGCCTCACTTAGGCACCTGTCAGAAAGAATCCCAGATGCTACCTAAAGCTATTGAATCAGACTCTGCACTATAACAAGGTCCTGGTGATCTGTAGGCTTGTTAAAACTTGAAAAACACTCTCCAAGAGGCTATACTTAATGGCAGGTTAACTTCCAATAGCAGCCCTAGAATCTGCCTGCCAGTGCAGAAGACACAAGTTCGATCATTGGGTCAGAAAGATTCCCTGGAGAAGGGAATGGCAACCCACTTCAATATTCTTGCCTGGGAAATCCCACGGAGAGAGGAGCCTGGTAGGCTACAGTCCATGGGGTCGCAAAGAGTCAGACACGACTGAGCGTGCACACACACACACATTCCAACTGCTGTGTGCAGAAGCTAAGGTGTCTTTAAGATGAGTCCAGCTGGAGCATGCCTCTTGAATGTAACCCAGCTCCATCCACAGGTGGCCTTTCCGCCTGGATACTCTCCATTTGGATAACAGAGAGCGCGTCCCCCAGGCACATTAGCAAATCTTCTCACTTTGTTCACAAAATACAGCACTGAATATAATGAAATATGGCACATTATCAATACCCCCTATGCAGAAACTGCACACAATGCCACAGCTGAAGGATTCTTTGAAGGGGAAAAGAAAACTCTATTGCAACTTTTATTTGGAGCTTGATTGCTTCATTGCTCCTTGCCCTCCAGGTGAAGGGGCAGCCGAGAAAAATACATTCTGTGTGACACTGTGAGCTTGGAGACTGTTCTGAATGCTGCTCAGTCTGTGACTTGTTGCACTGAGAGGGGAAAAGAAGGCCCTGCATCAGCTCCAAAGCCAAGCATTTCCTCCAATCAGGATTCTCCTATTCCTTCTTCAAAGAACAAGAGGTCATGAGAACTCAGATTTATCCAGCATTGACTAAGTGTCATGGAGCTCTTTGAAGTATTTCACCTATATAAGCTCATTTAATACTTACATACCCTGTGAGGTAGTAGCTCTCAATATCCCCACTTCATAGATGAGGAAACTTTAGCACTGAGAAGTTAAGTAACTTTCCCAGGGTCAGATATCAAGGAAGCAGTGAAGCCAAGATTTGAACCTACAACATCTGACTTCAGAGTCACTGCTCATAACCCCTCCACCGTCCTGTTTACACTTGACTATGTATTAAGGACTCTCAGAGGATTTTATAATTATCAGTAAGATGACTTTTCTGCCCTGATGGAATATCCAGTCTGGTGAAGGGAGATAGTTAAACAGATAAAACACACCATACTAGGCACTTGAAGAAAAATGCACTGTTTTCTCTCTTTGGCACCATCACATCCCTCCTTATTTTCTGTCTTTATTCTAATTTGACTCAATGTTTTAGAATCACAAGACAGGTTGCAACATATTAGTTACCTTCTAGATGGTGACTAAATAATGGTTGAATGAATGAATGAATAAAGTAAATTCACAAGTGAATGCGGTCCCATAGAGAGGTTTTGAGAAAATAACGCACTATGAATGACTATGACTCTTACAGCCAATATCTGTGGGTTTATCTTTCCTGTCCAGCACTATCTCCCAACCCCCATCCTTACTTGTGGAATCACCCTTTCCCCAAACTGTATCCGTACAGTTTTGACTGGAGCTGCCAGGACCTGGCGCTGCAGGACTCCTTGCCTTAGTTGACAGAACAGTGGTGAGCTCCCAGAATGAGCTGAGCCAACCAGTTCCAATCCTTAGAAATTCTGGAATCAAGAAAAAGGAAATCAGAAATGCTCTCCCTAGGTAGTTAAAATTGTGTGAGGGGGAAGAAAAAGTGGGATCTGCTGGCATCTACTTTTTCAATGACAGGGAGAAGACTTGCCTGCAATAAGAGGGCTGCATAAAGCTTTATGCTAATATGCAGCCCAGAGGCAAAGATGAGAGATGGACAGAAATTACTTCTGACATCGTTCAAGTCGCTATTTCCACACACTTAACCTCTCAGAGCTTTCATTTTCTTTCTATAAAATAAGGAGGGGGAAATTACATTCTAAAAGGCTATGTATCACCACTGTTCAAGGAAGAAGGGGCTGGCTCCAACCAGGCAATGTCCGAGCAACGCTGACCCTCCCTCCTATAATCATCCTCACAGCCCCAACCGCCAGAAAGCAATGCCAGTCGAGAGAATCCAGTTCCTTTTGTTCCTGAGTTCTGTCAAACACCTCCTGATTAACATGCACAGGTAAATATGCAGAAAGGATTGCCCTGACAGGCAGCAGTTTGTCTCAGGTGAATCTCACGTTTCTCATGAATAAAATGGCAATATAAGTGTACACAACTGGTTTCCTATGTTTGGGGACACCATGAACCATGTTTCAGGGTCTGCTCACCTGGAAGGGCTCGGCATTCCAAGTCTGCTCTTGTAGGGCTGCAAGCCCATGCCCACTCGACTCTCACCAAACATCTGGGCCAAACAAGGTGGTTTCCCATGCTCATGACTAAGTTACACTGCTCCTTGATGAAACAGCACATACCATCATTGAGTTCCAACCACAGTACCAAGGGTAGAAACAGCCTCTAAAATTCCCTAGACCCATCGTTTTCACACTTTTCTCTGAGGAACCTCAAAGGTCATCTGGGGAGAAGGAGGGAGGTTAAATGTGATGGTTGCTTGTTCTATTGCAGCTCTACTCAGATGTGATATAAATCTGTGGGTTTTGCACATACTAAGGTTCTCCAGAGAAACAGAACCAATAGGAGATAGATGGATGGATGGATAAATGGATAGATAGAAAGATGAGGAGGTTTACTATAAGAATTGGCTCAAGTGGTTGTGGAGACCGAGAAGTCCTACAATTTGCCATCTGGAAGCTGGGAAACCAAGAAATCCATTGGTGTATTCAGTCCAAGTCTAAAGGCTTGAGAATCAGAAGAGCTGATGGTGTAAATCCCTGTCTGAGCCTGGACGTCTGAGAACCAGGAAAGGATGGCTGCCTTAGCTAAAACAGGATGAATTTGCCCTTCCTTCACCTTTCTGTTCTATTTGGGGCCACAGTGGTTGGATGATGCCCACCACGTTGGTGAGGAAGATCTTTACACAACCTTCTGATTCAGATGTCTATCTCTTCCACTGACATCCTCACACAGCCAGCCAGAAATTATGTTTACTAGCTCTCTGGGCGTCCCTTAGCCCAGTCAAGTTAACGCATAAAACTAGTCATCAACATAACAGGTGATACATTGTGACATTCTATTTTATTTAAAATGAAAAAGGCAATAATGCCTCACTAAACCAATGTCATGACCTCCTATGGGTCCCAAACTGAAGTTCGAAAAACATTGTTCTGGCATGCCCACAAAGCACCTCCTAGTTTGCATTGGCTTAAGTTCATTACATCAAAGTTCTCAAACTGGTTCCTACCAGTTGGTGAGGGACACATTTAATGTGAGCCTCACATAGTTGGCCTACATGATGTTTAAAAAAATATAATTTCCCAAAGCTTTAAATGGAGACATGTACATTCTAGGATTCTAGGCTAGAAGGGGTAAAGGTAGAGGGGGACAGGAAATAAACAGAAGGTGGTACAACGTGGGGTCTCAGGTCCACGTAGCTACAACTGGCTAGAGTTGAGTAGCAGCCAATGAGTTATATGGAACATCTCCCTTCCTGTTGACCAAGGTTCTTTTTGCTTATGGCAACTCCACTAATATGAAAAAAGATGTCTGAGTTTGCTCCCTTCACGATAGGTCTTCCCCAAAATACCAATCTGAACAGGAAGCAATTCCAAGACCACAAGGGCTCACCCCAAGGTCACCAAGCCCTTTCACGTGTCAAACCTCCTGCTGTAAATAGCTCCTCACCATGGATTCTGCAAGTACAGCCAGCTCTCCTTTTGATAAATACCCTTTGCTAAGATGCAGGTCAGTGTAATTTTCCAAAAGGTTAGGCGGAGTGACTGCTCAGAGAGGGCTCGCTTATTATTTCAAATGCCACTCGTCCCATTCGCTAACATTCCCTGAGTTATTTACAACTCGATTCTGCCATACCTGCCAGAGTGCCTGACCTGCCCTCCCTCTCCCCCTCCCCTCATCATCTCTCCAGCCCTGAAACTGAAGCTGGTGGCTACAGGGCACTGCCTTCCTGAGCCAGGAAGGCCTTTAACCTAAGTTAGAGAAGCCACTGTAATGGGTAATTTTTTCTCCAAGTCATGCTTAAAAGTCATCAGCAAAATTCACATACTTTGAGGCACACAGTGGGCTGTCAACTGTCTTCATGTGGCTTCTAATGTTTATTCCATTTTCAGGTTGCTCAGACAGATAAAAAAGTCAGTAGTAATGTTTAAAACTAACAAGCCTCAAAATACATTTTATTTAATGCCCCTTAAATATGTGGGGCATTGCTTTGGGTCAGTAATTTTAGTTAAACTTTGAGGGCACAAATATCCATCCCATAAGCCTGCTGAAGTTATAACAAAAATGAAAATAAGGGTAACATTAGGATCTATCATCTCTTCAGTGTCTGCTATGTGCCAACTTGATGAAAGTTTAGCTCTTTGCTAAGTAGATAGATAGAGAGATGGATAGATATAGTTGTTTAACTCAGAACATCTATGCAAATTAGGCATCAGAGAGCTATGTCCTTTTTACAAATAAGAAAGCCAGTGATTTTCCCATAGGCACTCAGTCTTTATTGGAGCCAGGACTGGATTTCCAGACTGTCTGAATTTTCTACCCCACCCAGTGCTTCACCATCATAATTACAACAAAAAGCACCTCCCTGTAGTCAGCATCTATGCCCATGTATAAATCAAAGCACCAAGATTATTCAGTAAGAACACTGTGAATATTCTGTATTGTTGTGAACTTTCTTCAGTCTGGAGTAAGAAGTCTGGAGCTAGAGTGGACCCAGCTTCCTTTCTCCCACAGGATCCAGGGAAATTTGGTCTCATAGCCTAGAGCGGTTGAACACCTTGGCAAAGGAATCAGATTAACTGAGACTGGAATCCTGCCTTTCCTGTATTAGCTATTGGATGTTGGGCAAGTCATTTAATCTGTCTGAGCTATTGGATGTTGGGCAAGTCATTTAATCTGTCTGAGCATCAGTTTCCTCATCTTAAAAGAAAGGGGACACAAATAATACCTACCTCACAGGGCTTTCCGGGTGGTTCAGATGGTAAAGAGTCTGCCTGCAATGCAGGAGACCTGGATTCGATCCCTGGGTCAGAAAGATCCTCTGTAAAAGGAAATGGCTACCCATTCCGGTATTCTTGCATAGAGAATTCCACAGACAGAGGAGACTGGTGGTCTACAGTCCACGGGGTCGCAAGGAGGCAGGCATGACTGAGTGACTCAAACACATAGGGTTATGATGGGAGAGAAATGTGGTATGTGTATAAAGCACATAACCCTGTGGCTGGAGCTATGATAAATAAACATAAATACTGTCATAATTAGCCAACTGGAGGTGATTCCTAAGCAGCTATTAGAGCCATAAATAAGAATCTCTCAGAACAGAACATGAGAGTTTTACTTCTGGAACAAATAACTGCCTTCACCCCATCTCATATACTCTAACCCCGTCCACCAACAGCAATGACACTACCACCTCCTCCTCCTCTGCACAGAGAAGCTGTCAGCCAGGTTCTGAAAAGCAGGCAACCAAAGGCAGCCGTCGATAGTCCCAGACTGTGTTTCCCAGACTTGTTCTCAGATGTGCCACCTTCTCCACTGGGCATCAGCTCTGGGACCCTCCGCTTCTCAGTCTATATGACTAAGAATCTCTAACCTGCACTAGACTTACTCTTGGGTCCTAAGGATAGGTTCACTGATTTCCTTCTGTCTCTTCTTTCTTCCCCCTTCCTCTTTCTGCCTCTGCTTCTACTTTTTCCTTGAATGCCCCCTTTTCACGTTTTTTTCCTCCAGGGTAATCAGTTTGCATTTTGACCTATGATTTCTCAGATCTGTCCAATGTTATCTGCTTCTCCATCTGGGTTCACTGCCCCATGTAGGCTGGAAAAAGGGACTTGAACTCTCCCATCCCATTAACCATCTTGTCATGATGCTCCATATGCATCAGGTCTATGTCAGTTTTCTAGAGCTGCCATATTGACCATAAGCATGGAGGCTTAAACTAACAGACATGCATTCTCACACAGTTCTGAAGGCCAGAAGTCCAAAGTCAAGATGTCTGCAGGGCCACAATTCCTCCAAAGTTTCTAAGGAAGAATGCTTCCTTGCTTCTTCCAGCTTCTAGGGCGTCCAGCATTCCTTGGCTTGTGGCAGCATAACTTCCCCAGGCTTTGTGGTGTCCTTTCTCCTTCTATCTCTTAAAAGGACACATGCTATTGGATTTAGGGACCATCTTAACCCAGGATGAGTCCCACCTCAACATCCTTAACTTGGTCACTTCTTCAAAGACCTTTTTCCAAATAAGTTCATATTCACAGGTTCCAGCTGGACATATTTTGGGGGGAATCACCAATTTAAGCCATTCCTTGATACTAATGAGCCCAATGAAGCTTGTGACATGATAATACCCTCCTTTCACTTCTCTCCTTTACCAAAACAATGTCAAGACCTACAGAAAAACCTTCCTTTGTATTACACAAGCCAGATCTTTCCACTCTCTTCCTCTAAGTCCACACTTTGCAGAAATCTAACACTGCTGGAGGAGGTAGTGTGGGTGACGTTGGGAAATGAAATAGAACTCCAGGAAGATAAAGGGGATCCTGGTCTCCTCTCTGAGTCAGTCAGCTTCCTGCAGGACAAAGATCGCAGTATGGAGACACGGGTCGGCCCACTGTCCACTCTTTCCAGGGAGACAGAGTCTGAGGAACAGGAAGACATTTGTTGTTGTTGTTCAGTCACTCGGTCATATCAACTCCTTGCAACCCTGTGGACTGCAGCATGCCAGGCTTCCACATCCTTCACTATCTTCTGGAATTTGCTCAAACTGGTGTCCATGGAGTCGATGATATCATCCAACCATCTCATCCTCTGTCGTCCCCTTCTCCTCCTGCTCTCAATCTCTCCGAGTATCAGGGTCTTGTCCAATGAGTCAGCTCTTCACATCAGGTAGCCAAAGTATCGGAGCTTCAGCTTCAGCATCAGTCTTCCCAATGAAGATTCAGGGTTGATTTCCTTTAGAATTGACTGGTTTGGTCTCCTTGCTGTCCAAGGAACACTCAAGAGTCTTCTCCAGCACCATTAGCACTTTCTAAAATCTGTTTCCATCATGGTTTCAAATTTTCTATTTTCAGACAAATTTAAGAAGTGCTGAGTAAATAAATTCAGACAAGTTTCCCCATTACAGAACTTGCCAGTGCTCTCAACTCAGTAAACAATGAACAGAGGTAGAAATAACTGGTGGTATTTCCCAAACTTATGGCCCAGAGAACCCCTTTACTTATAAGGCATCTCATAGCCCTAATGTTCTTCCAAAGATACAGTGAGATATACTGGTAAAATTCATTCTATTCAATTAAGTTGCTATCAAATCATTATTATATTAAAACCACAGTAAGTTACTGTTTCATACCCACTTCGATGACTACGACCAAAAGAAAGACAATAACTAATGTTGGTGAGAACTTGGACCAGCAAGAACCCTTCGATTTTTCTGATGGGAACGTAAAGTTGTGTAGCTGTTTGGAAAAAAGTTTTAGCAGTTTTTCAAAGGTCAAATTTATCATATATGCCAACAATTTCACCTTTAGAAAACACATGGCCATAGTGATTGTTCATAGCAGCATTATTCATAATAACTCAAACCTGAAAACAACCCCCAAATTCATCAACAGATGAATGGATAAATAAAATGTAGAGCTGTACAATGAATTATTTTCCAGCAATTTTAAAAAATGAAATATTGATACATGCTATAACATGGGTGAACTGTAAATACATTTTGCTCAGTGAAAGAAGTCAGGCACAAAAGACCACACATTGTATAATTCTGCTTATAAATAAATGAAAAACAAGGTAAGCATATAGGGACAGAGTGTAGACTTAGTGGTTGCCAGGATCTGTGTTAGGATTAGGGGTTAATTGTTAATGGGTATGAGGGTTTCTACTGAAGTGATGCAAAGTTTGTGAAACTGAATTGTAGTGATGACTGCACAACTCAGTAAATTTGCTAAAAAAAAAAAATCATTCAATTGTGCAATTAATATAGGTGAACTTTATAGTATGTAAATTATGCCTCAATAAAGTTGTTATTTAAAGTGCTGTCACTGATTAATGAAATAAAATTTTATTAAGCTGAAAAAAAAAATGCCTGTCAAGCTCTATGCATGTGCTTGCTCAAACAAAGACACTGAGCAAAAGTTTTTACAGTAAAGAAGGGTAAAGTTTCAGGTGCGAAGGTTTTCATTGCACTTCAGAAAGTTGCCTGGAAAATTCCATGGGTAGAGGAGGCTGGTAGGCTACAGTCCATGGTGTCGCAAAGAGTCGGACACGACTGAGTGACCTCTCTTTCTTTCTTTTTTTCTTTCTTTCAGAAAGTTGAGCAATTTGTATATGGTACCTACCCTGTGGGTTGTGTTTGGAAGGACACATTGAAGTCTCTTTTATTAAAGGCTGTGTTCCACGTAGAGGTACTTGCAAACTGGAAACACTTGTGATGAATCCCCACTTGCACACTGTACACTCAACAAAACAAGACCCAGCCCATAGAATTTATTTAAATGGTGGAACTGATTAGAATTCCAGGACCAGTGTGATAGAAGTTCTAAGAGAGAGGGACTGGGCTCTTTGATCTGCCTGGTTCCACCCTGACTTCTTTCTAATTAGCAAAGCTTTTGAGGCTGACTGATAAGCATTCTGGGCATTGCACATGTCTGGCCACTGACTAATTAATTAATTTTTGACTTTGAGCAGTGACACTTAATTTGAAAACTTTCTACCATCCACAGATGAATGTGGAAAAGTAGGGCAAAAGATTTAAAAATATGCTAAAGGTGCCATTTCAAATCCAGTTGATTTGCAAGGGGGCAAGATGGGTCAGTGAGTTAAATAAAGAGATGGATTCTGGGAGGAAGAGCTGAGGGAGTGTGTGCTAGGCCAGCTGTGCACCCACTGTGCTGTGCACTGGGGCTTAGCCATGTACCCTCTCTGCTTATTTGAAAATTAGGCATCTCCTTGACATCCTCATTTATTAAGTGTACATTGCCCATAAGAGAAAAGGGACAGAGAACAAAAATGACTCCCAGAAAGGGTATTAGGAGAGTGGACAAAGCTTATGAACCAAAACACAGGCTCTGAGACAAATACTGCCCAGGTCAAGGGTCTGCAAACTATACCCCGAGGGCTAAATCCAGTCTTCCACTTGTCTTTTGTAAATAAAGTTTTACTGGAACACAGTCACACCCATTTGTGTATCCATTGTCTTTGGTTGTCTTCCTCCTACTGTGGCAGAGCTGAGTGGGTGCAACAGAGATGGTGTGACTGCAAAGTAGAACATATTTACTCTCTGATTCTTCACAGAAAATGCAATCAAATCCCTAGTTGACATGGAGTTAGCTTTATACTTTTTTGGTATGACTGAAGAACACTGAGAACTCTTTGTTTTTATCTTAAAAGACCTCTTTTTTCTTACAAGAAGGGAGCTAAGATTCTTTGAGCACCTCTGTGTGCCTGACACTAGGCTCCTTTCTTAAAGATTAGCTTCACTGCACATCTTTGAGGTGGAGATTAACATGGTCATGTTTCAGGGGAGGACACTGAGGCTCAGAAAGGAAATCACTTGCCTGTAAGTTACAGAGCTGGTGTTTGAAACCAGACCAACTTGTCTCCAACATGGTAGCATGATGTCTCTCCAGTATGTTAACATTAAAGCGAACGTTTTGGCAAGAGGCTCCCTCAGTCATTCCCTTTTAAAGGGTCAAAGAGCTTTGGGAACAAATTTTAGAGGGATGTATTTGATCAGATTTATTCAGTAAAATCGGTGCCAACTCTTATTTTTTAACCTTGGAGAGAATTCCCTCTACTAACATCCCTCTTGAAGCAGAACCAAGATTAGGTCATACAATTTTAACAAATCTTTACCAAATTGGGGAAGACTTCAAAATTTTTCACAGAGAAGAACTCACAGCTGCCACTAGAATCACTGCCTCTCTAGTGAAAATCCTACAAATGGAGTTACTACTCTGCCCAGCCCCAGATGCAATGGAGTCCCCTCCTCAGCCCAAGGCCTTCTCAATTTCCACCCCAGAATGTTGACCATGGCACAGACCCTTCCTTCAGAAGAAATCCCCACTCCAAAAACACAGCAGACTCCACCCTCAAAGGTCCAGACAAGGCATTAAACAACTTCACAGCATACTTCTAAATGTCTAAGGTTAGTCACTAAGCTGGAAGGGCTATATCAAGGCCAGTCTAACTCATGTTCAAAATCCTTTCTCCAGCTTGAGGAAAAGAGATCAGGCTTGATCAGACTGCCCTTTGGGAGGGATTCCGGAGCCCTGATCACCTCTAAACAAATGTCTAGGAAAAGAAACATATATTTCTTAGGAGCAAATAATAAGTTTTTAGTATCATCCAACCTAAATCCTTTTTTTTTTTTTTAAGAGAGGAGCAAGTCTCCTCTAACCCTACTGAAGGATAAACACAATCTTAACTTCCATCACTAAATAGAACTCTGAGCATTTCAGGCCTCAGTATTTAATAGAGAGCAAGGTGGACAAAGGTCCATAGAGTCAAAGCATAGTTTTTCCAGTAGTCATGTATGGATGTGAGAGTTGGACCATAAAGAAAGCTGAGCATCAAAGAATTTATGTTTTTCAACGGTGGTGTTGGAAAAGGCTCTTGAGAGTCCTTTGGACTGAAAGGAGATCAAACCAATCCATCCTAAAGGAAATCAACCCTGAATATTCATTGGAAGGACTGATGCTGAAGCTGAAGTTCCAATACTTTGGCCACCTGATGTGAAGAACTGACACATTGGAAAAGACCCTGATGCTAGCAAAGATTGAGGGCAGGAGGAGACAGGGGCAACAGAGGATGAGATGGTGGGATGGCATCACTGACTCAATGGACTTGAGTTTGAGCAAACTCTGGGAGATAGTGAAGGACATGGAAGCGTGTCGTGCTGCAGTTCATGGGGTTACAAAGAGTCAGACACAACTTATCAACCAAACAACAATGAAGGTGATTTAGAGCTCATATGGAATCTTTTTGCAAATTAGAAAGTAACTGCCTCATCCCTGCAGATACACCATGCGATGCAACAGGCACACTGTGTCTGATGGTCAGAGCCGAGCCATGTCCTGCTCTAGGTGGACATACCTCACTTTAGTGCTCAGGGCTGGACAAAGAGATCACAGGCTGGACTTCAGTGTTACCACTGTGCGGTAAGCAACTTGCACAGCCACCCATGACTCTTCCTGGGCTTTCTTGAAGAATACGCGGCCATTTTCCTTTATATCTGTTTCACTACTGAGCCCATTCCATTTCATAAATAGAGGACATCTGCAAAAAGCTTAATTAATAGCCACCTTAGAGGGGAAAAAATGGTGGGATTTACAACAAAATAATTCAGAAGCCCTGAGTTGAATTCACAACTCAGCCAGTTGCCAGCTGTGTGATCTTAGACAAGTCCCTTGGCCTCCCTGAGGTTTTCATCTGTCAGTTGGAAGCATTAATAACAACACTACCAAGATCTCAAAGATGTTTAAAATCTCTAAGTGGAAAATGTAGAATGACTCAGTAAACCTAAAGTGCTCTGTAGATATTAAGCAGTAACCACATATAAAGGCAGAAACAACACATGAAATCATTCATGCTTCCATCCAAAGCCATTCTTTCCATTCCCGCTGTTTCTGGCTACACTATTCTTCCAGCAAAATCTGAGAAGGGCCATTAGTTGTCCTTGGTTTCCAAAAAGGTCATCCAAGTAATAAAGGGTTTCCCGTGTGGAAGGTAATTAGCTCTCGAAATCTTTCCATCCCACCTGATCAATCAAACTAAGCACTGAACACTCCCATCCCTAAAGAGCATAAAACTGAATTGTATGTATGCCTTACTATTATGGAACAGTAATACACTGCTTTCAGAGTTGGTCACACAAGCTGAGGAGTCATCAAATTTTTTCAAGTCACCACCCTGACTGATGATAAGATGTTTGACTAGGATTTTTAATTCTTGAGAAAACAACAGAAAATGAAAGTATGATATCAGCATCTGCGTGGCCCATCAGAGTTATTTAAAGTCTTCCGTGAAAAAAAAATAAAATAAAATAAAGTCTTCCGTGGAATCCATTGCAACTGGGCTGCTTGATCCAGGCCTTTCCACTGCTGTATCCACAATCCAGCCTCATTGACTGGGCTGGATGTAAGTATCAAACGCAAGGCCCATTTTTCTTTGTCAGAGGCTCCCTGTGTGAGGAGATGTTAGACATCTCAGCAACCCACCCAAGCATAGATGAGTACCCCTTTCCTCCTCTCCTAGAAGACAAGTTATTAAAAAGATGTATTTTTGAAAGCTGCCTTCTCTGCACGTACAGTCAACATCAGCAAATAAAGGGGGAGGGATGAAAAGGCGATGCAAGGGGCATCCAAAGGCAAGGGGGTGGGGAGGTGCCTCCCAGAGCACAGTTTAAGAAATGATCAATGCCTATGTCAGAGGCAGCAATAAGACGTGCTGAGCTTATCAAAAACTGAAGCTCTGATGACAGACTTCACATGTGGCTGGAAGATAAGAGAAGCCGCCTTCTTCTCGCCCTCTTTTCTCTACCCAAAGACCCTGTTTTAATTTCCCACTCTGCAGGTTCCATTTTCAGTCCCAATGGAGACCATGGAGCCTTGTACAACTCCCTCTCTAATCTCACTGTGAATGTTTCCAGGAGACTGTGATTAGCAAATGTCCACTTCAGTGCTATTTGGGAAAGTTTTGTATGAGTGGTGCTGGAGATCCAAATACAGCTGAAGGTTCCAGAAACACTCTGAGCACCAGAGAAAGGAAGAGGAAGGGCAATAAGCTGGAGGCTGAGAACCATATATATTCATCTGGGCTCTACCACAAATATGCTTTGTGACCTTACATTGGTCACATCATCTCCCCAGACAGGAATTTCTACTTCTATAAAATGGAAGGAGATGGACTGTGTTCTCAAGAATCTTCTCACTAGGGGTTTCCACAGTGGTTCAGTGGCTAAAACTCGGCACTCTCAATGCAGGGGGCCCAGAGTTTGATCCCTGGTCAGGGAACTAGATCCCACATGCAGCAAATGAGAGTTCTCATGCTGCAACTAAATATCCTGCATGCTGCGGCCAAGATGCAGCACAGCCAGGTACAGAAATAAATAAATATTTTAAAAGAATGTTTTCATCTAGAAAAGATTCTTCACCTTCACCCCCACCGTCTGGGAACAAGGCTCGGAGGCTGCAAAGCAGCAAACCCGAGGCCATGGTCTTCACCTCTCTGCTCTGTCTAATGCACTAACAGCACTGCCTTAGTCATCTCATGACAAAATGCCATAGACTGGGTGGCTTTCACAACAGAGATTTAATTCTCACAGTTCTAGAGGCTGGGAAGTCAAAGACCACAGTGCCAACAGATTCAGTTCTTGGCCCACTTCTGGGTCACAGACATCCCCACCTGTCTCACTGTGTGCTCACATGATGGAGAGAGAGAGGGGGAAGAAGCTCTGGTGTTTCTTTCTTTTCTTATAAGAGCACTAATCCTATCACGGGGGCTCCACCTCATGACCTCATTTAAGCTTCTTCCTAAAACCTTATTACCTCCTAAATTACCTCCTCATTACCTCCTAAAACAACCCACTGGTAATCAGGGCTTCAAGATATGAATTTGGGAAGGAGACCATGTTCAGTTCATAACTGGTACCAAAGTTCTTGCAAGAGGACCAGAATCCATGACAAAGTGGATGGTCATCTGTGTCTCTCTCCCCTCCTCCCTACAGTTCAGAAGGTTCTCTCTCTGCTACCCACCCCTCCCCCCAGCAGGGCCATGTTGACCCCTTTGGTTATCCCTGAGCCATGAAGATATCCTTCGACCTTATCCTAACTTCAATCTGTTTTATTTTAACTTGACCCACAACCAAAACCAATTTTTGTCCCCTTTCTCCAAAACTGAGATGAAACTAACCCATTCCAAGAAAATAGATTTCTCTTAGTTTCCCTACCAAAGGTTCTTTGGCATTCTACCTTGATTAACAGAAGTGGTTGCCTGGCATTCAGAAGGACACAGAGGCCATGTCTGGGCCAAAATGAAGAGAGCTGTGATTGATTAGTGATTTCTGCCAGGGCAGGAGAGCAATGACACAGCTCAGGCTTGCATCCCTGACACCCAGAGGCTAACACAGTAGTTTCCAACAGGATAGTCTAGAATGCTGATTTAAGGACAGGTTTCCAGACCCCACACCAGAAATTCTGATGTAGTGAGTCTATGGCAGAGCTTGTGTGCCTAGCTGTAAAACTGCCCCTACCTGATTATCAGGTGTAAATCAAAGTCCACATGGCAAAAATTGGGAATGAGATGAAGAGATAGAAATGTGAATTAGATTCACTATAGTAATCATTTCACCTATGCATATGTGTACATACACAAAACATCATGTTGTACACCTTAAAATGCATACAAGTAATTACATAAATGTGTGTGTGCTTAGTCACTTCAGTCATGTCCAACTCTTCGTGAGCCTATGGACTGCAGCCCATCAGGCTCCTCTGTCTATGGGTTTCTTCAGGCAAGAATACTGGAGCAGGTTGCCATTTCCTCCTCTAGGGGGTCTTCCTGACCCAGGGATCAAACCAGAGTCTCCTGCATCTCCTGAATTGCAGGCAGATTCTTTACCAATGAGTCACTGGGGAAGCCCCAATTATATAAATAAATAGAGTTAATTTCAGGCACGAACTTTGTGGGGGACCATATCTTTGTCAGTGTTAAACACATAATGGAGATAATTTTTTCTTTAAATTCCCTTCCCTCAAGACATGTAGCTCCAATTCTTTCTTCCATCCTACTCGACATTCCACTCATAACATGCATAATTTTGTGTATTTATAAAGCATCTTTCACTTCTCCAAGTATTTATGCATTCAGACATCCTTTTGGAATTTACAAGAGATCTACCAGCTAGGAGAGAGAGGCAACAGCATTCTCCTCTTTGGGTAAATGAGATCAGCCCTTTGAAGACATGCCCTAAGAAGCATGCCACATCATACCAGGTTACGGTCAGACTGCCCTACAGCATGCCACCAGCATCGCTTTGGCATGAGGATTAATTTAGGCTAATTATTACTTTGAAAACTATGTGGCTGTACCAGGTCTTAGTTGCAGCAGGTAGGATCTGTGTTCCTGCTTGTGGGATAGTTTAGTTCCAGAATGCATGATCTTTTTTAGCTGTGGCATGTGAACTCTTAGTTGTGGCATACGGGATCTAGTTCCCTGAGCAGGGATCAAACTCTGCCCCCTTACACTGGGAGCATGGAGCCTTAGCCACTGGGCCACCAGGGAAGTCCCAAAACTGATTATTTTTAAGACACTCCCCCAAACTCAGGAAGAACCTTTGACCTTCTCCTTACTGCCTAAAAAGAATGTAGATAGAGGACCTGTTCCAGGAAGGAAGCATCACCATATATCATGATAGTATAAGAAATAAAAACTTAAAGTGATCCATTTTCAAGGATTGCTACCTTTTGAGTGACATCTTGCTGATGTAACAGCCATAAGGGTTACAAAGCGGGAGAGTCTGGGCAAACAAAGGGAGAGTGGAATGCTTAGAGTTTTCACACAGGCTCATTCTATTGGTGAATTCAAAACATAAGAGCGGGAATAAGTGCACAGGAAAGGGGGAGACAAGATGTTAGGGAGGGGGCCAGCCCATAAAGACGAGGGGAATGAACTTAGGTGATGTTCGGAAAGAATGTTCACCCCATAGTACTCAACCAATGAGGAACCGGCGGAGGGACCTTGCATGCCAAAATATAAAATGCTTGTTGTAACTGCCATGGCTGTGCCTTCCCATCAGAGGCCATCCTGTAAGACCATCATTAAAGCCTCGCTTCCCGCTGCACCTCGTGTCTCCAAGTCCATGCTTTGGGTTTGGGCCAGTGGGCTCTATTTTCCACAATAGTACAAAGCAGGTGTGTGGGCAGGAAGGAACCTAGCCAAGTCTGTATTAAAATTTCTTCCTGTGTCCCACTGTCTCTGCCCAACCCAGCAAACATTTGTTTACCAAACAAATTTATCAAACAAATGTTTTTCCATCTCCATATAAACTGCCTTTCCCCCTCTGGAAGTCAAAAACTGCTACCCCAACGTCCCCTTTTGTCTTTAGCTAAAGACGGTATTCAAGGTGATGATTTCGGCCACTTTAGCAAGCTACCCAGTTACCCGGGGTCTCTCCCATGCACACGTGTTACTCAACTTTTGTTTGGTTTTCTCCTGTTACTCTGTCTCATGTCAGTTTAATCCTTAGACCAGCCAGAAGAACCCAGAAGAGTAGGGGGAAATGCCTTCCTTTCCAACGTGTCTATTTTCACCCTGGAGCAAGATTTCTCTGAGAAAACTGCCATTCAGATACCTTCCCTTGATGGGAAAGACAAACCAATTGAGTTTGCTGGGCTAGAGCCCATCAATCCTACTTAATTCTTGTCTCCTACTCATGGAGTCCGAGCACTTGGGCATATGGAAGTGAATGAAGTAATTGAAAGGTCAGACTACTGTGTTCACAGATATAAATGCAAGATACAGCCTAGCACACCTGGAGAGAAATCAGTTTGTTAAAAAAAAAAAAACAACAACTCTAAATCAGTGATTCTCACACTTGAGCATGCGTCAGAATCCCCTGGAGGGCTTGTTAAAATCTCCATGGCTGGACCCATCCTAGGGTTTCTGATTCAGCAGGCTTGGGAGTTTGCATTTCTTTTTTTTTAACTAATTTATTTTAGTTGGAGGATCATTACTTTATACTATGTGATCATTTTTGCCATATATCAACATTAATCAGCCACAGGCATACATGTGTCCCCCTGATCCTGACACCCGCCCCCCCGCCTCCCTCCACTTCCTATCGCTCTGGGTTGTCCCATAGCACTGGATTTGGGTGCCCTGCTTCATGCATCAACCTTGCACTGGTCATCTGGTTTACATACGGCACAATGGAATATTACTCAGCTATGAAAAGGAATGCATTTGAGTCAGTTCTCATGAAGTGGATGAACCTGAAGCCTATTAAACAGAGTGAAGTAGGTCAGCAAGAGAAAGACTAATACTGTATATTAAGGCATGTATATGGAATTTAGAGAGACGATACCAATGCTCCTACATGCAGCACAGCAAAGGAGACAAAGATGTAAAGAACAAACTTTTGGACTCAGTGGGAGAAGCCGAGGGTGGGATGCTTTGAGAGAATTTGCATTTCTAACAAGCCCCTGGGTGAGACCAAAGATACAGCTGAAGACCACTGCTTCCAGAGTGTTTTTTAAGTGTCCTGTGCCTACAAGTAACCCAGAGCTATAGTTAAAATGCAGATCTGGCCTCAGGATGTCCCAGCTGTCTTTCTAACAAGATCCAGGTGATGCCAGCCTTGTCAGTCTGTGGACCACAGTGAGGAGGGAGGCTCCAAGCCCCTGGCTCTCAAAGGGATTTATTTGCAACTACCCCCTTATATTAGTCACCAGTGAGTTTATTAAAAATGTAGATGGGGATGCAGTGATGCCAAAAAAAGTCCCATTGAGAATGACTGGACCTGCCCTCGGAGGTGAAGGGATACATCTGCCTACAGACTCACGGACAATACAGATGAAGGGAGCGCATGAACCCAACTCTGCACCCCCAGCAGGACCATCTCAGAGCCTGTAACTCAGCTCTCTTGCATTTGCACCCAAAGTGGAATTCTCTGAGTCTCTTTAAAACAGCAACTTGCAGTAATCCTCTTTAAAGGAAGAAAGAGCCAGCAACCCTATTCGACCTTGAGGTGACACAGTCTGTGTGCTGGAAACAAGCTAGACGTTCATCAGTTGGACATCCCTCAGGATATCAAGACAGACCCTCTCACCTTCAGCAAAAAGAGAAAGAAGGAGGGAGGGAAGGAAACAGGGGGCAGGAGACAGAGGAAATCGTGCTCTTGTTTCAAGATGGCATTCGGAATAAGGTAGAAATTCAAAACAAATATTGAACAACTTGCAAATTGCTTTTTCCTGGGACTTTTCTCTTGGTTCTTCTGGTTTGTTTGCTTTAATTGAAAGCCGTGTGCGGCAATGAGCTCACGTGATAGGCCATGATCAGTTGTTCCAAATGACTGGAGCCACGTGATGCTCTATTTCTCGTCGGTTGCAGAACACATTTTATGTTTCAGGAACTACAGTACAATTTTTCTAACTATCGTATCGCACAGAAATGACTTTGGCACTCAGGTACAATGGCACTTCCTGAGTGATGGGGGGTGGGGGAATGTCGTCCC
>NW_011494644.1:379115-387599 GCF_000754665.1 Bison bison bison | reverse complement strand
TCCCTGGGTCAAAGATGAGCAGAGATCATGAAAGGCAGATGGTTCCCTGTGAACCACCTGGGAAAGGGCAGAAAACTGTACTGGGAAAAACAGATACAGAAAAATGGAACACAGCCCCCAGGGATCCCAGAAAAAAAGCCCAAGAATGTGGCTGCAGAATTGGAGGAATTGGGGCAGGGGTCAGACATGAAGTCACCCACTTTGTTTCCAGAGAGATTTACCAACCCAATACCTTGTATGTCCTCAAGACTAGAAGCCTGTACCAAATCACTTCCCCAAATGGGGCAAGTTGCACTAATTTATTGAATCCAAATATAGAAGGTTGGGTTTTTTTTTTTGTCTACTTTGAGAGTCCCTTGGACTGCAAGGAGATCCAACCAGTCCATCCTAAAGGAGATCAGTCCTGAGCGTTCATTGGAAGGACTGATGTTGAAGCTGAAACTCCAATTCTTTGGCCACCTGATGCGAAGAACTGACTCACTGGAAAAGACCCTGATGCTGGGAAACCTGAAGGCGGGAGGAGAAGGGGATGACAGAGGATGAGATGGTTGGATGGCGTCACCAACTCAATGGACATGAGTTTGGGTAAATTCTGGGAGTTGGTGATGGACAGGGAGGCCTGGCGTACTGCAGTCCATGGGGTCACAAAGATTTGGACATGACTGAGAGACTGAACTGAACTTTACAACAGGTAAGAATACTTTTTCAAAACAAACCAACCAATGAGCACATAGATTTACTCCCAGTGACAAGAGCTAATACAAACATTGTTGTATGATAGACCTGTGAGTGTGCTCAGTCACTCATTAGTGTCCAACTCTGAGACCCCATGGGCTGTAGCCCACCAGGCTCCTCAGTCCATGACGTTTTCCAGGCAAGAATACTGGAGTGAGTTGCCATTTTCTACTCCAGGGGATTTTCCCAACCCAGGGATTGAACTCATGTCTCCTGTGTCAGCAGGTGGATTCTTTACTACTGAGCCACCTGGGAAGGGCTGCATGATAGACACTGGACCAGTAATCTGATTTAGTCCGCTCAACCACCATACAAAGCAGGTATAATTATTTCCATTTTAAAAGCAGAAAACAGAGGCAATAGCCTATTCAAAGCCACACAAGTCATAATAGTAGATCAGAGAGACTGGATCCTGAAACCAGAGTTCTACTCTGTTCTACCTTTGGTAGTAAGACGCAATCAGATATGGAAACCCCTATATAATGCTATTATATATGTGAAATCTATAATGATTCAGTTGCTCTAGAAAACAGTAGCAGTTTCTTACAATGTTAAATGAAATTTACCATACTTAGAAAGGACCCAGCAATATCATTTCTAAGTGTTGACCCAAAAGAAGTGGAAACATATGCCCACAGAAAACTTTCAGATGAATGCTCACAACAGTGTTACCAAAAATAGCCAAAAATCGAAAACCACCCAAATCCCAACAACTGGAGAAGAAATAAACAAAATGAAGTATACCCAAACAATGGAATACAAATCAGAAATGAAAAGGGATGAGGCACTGAAATATGCTACAACATGGATGAACCTCAAAAATATTATGCTGAGTGAAACATGCTAGACAATGCATATGACTACATATTGTATAATTCCATATGAAATACAGCAAAGCTCAATCCATGAGACAGAACAAAAAGTATGGTTACTTGGGGCTGGGGATAGGAATGGCAGTGACCACAAAACAGCAGAAGGGATATTTTCAGGGTGATGAAAGTGTTCTAAAGTTGGGTTGTGATGATGGTTACACAACTCTATATATTTACAACTTATAATTGTGCTATTAAAATAGGAGAATTTTATAATATGTAAATTATACCTTAAAAGTATACCTGTGGCGGATTCATTTTGATATTTGGCAAAACTAATACAATTATGTAAAGTTTAAAAATAAAATAAAATTTTAAAAATAAAAAATAATAAAAAAATAAATTAAAAAAATGTAAAAAGCTTTTTAAAAAAAACTAAAATCTAAAAAAAAAAAATTAGACAAAAGAAATGACCATTGATCTGGCAAATGACGACATGATAAGCACGCGTTAAGCACTGACCAAGGTGCCCTCATTTAGTCCCTGCAACAAGGCCTCCCTGCCTGCCTCAACCCTGGTTCTACAATGTCACTTCAAGCACAGGAATTCTCATGTTCCTTGCTCCCAACACAGAGGCTGACAGGCAGGAGCCTCTCAGTAAATACTTGCAGAATCGTGCAATATTGCATCATAATCAAAAGATCAGGCTCTGGACAATAGGCAGAGAGTGAGTCAAAGCCTGGCATACTAGTATATGTTCTCTTGCCACTTTCTACTATCACATTACTAGGGTTGCACCAAGGTACAGGGGGATGCAGAATATTTAACTTTCCCCCACTGTTACAACAGAAAAAAGTTAAATACTCAATTGGATCTCCTTGCATCTTGGTGCAACCCTAGTATTGAGAGAAGGGACAGGTTCTAAGAAATGTTTTTGCTTTCCTGATAAAAGCAACTATTGCAGCTGGTGCCATCCCTGTCTCCTTCTTCCTGACTTGGACCCAGATCTGATGTTAGGAGCACAGCAGCTATTTTGTGGCCATGGGGGAAGAGGAATCACAAAATTCTGGCCTCTTATTATTGAACTATTGAAACAACACCAGTGGCTACACACCACTAGACTTTCTGACATGTGAAAAAAGTCTCATTTAAGTCTTGTCTGAATTTTTCTATTGCTTATACCTGAGAGCACAGATTAATTAGTATTATTCGAAGGAGAACTACAGTAGTAGTTTTTCCTTATTAGAATGCCTTAGGTTTCTCTTGCTTTCCTGCTGTCTCTTCTAAACCATGTCTAAGTCCTTTGTGTCTGACTAGAGGCCTCAGAGGCACACTGAGTTGTCCCTACTTTAGCTCCAGGGTTTGGTTTTTTTTTAATAATTTTATTTTTTAATTTATTTTTGGCTGTGCTGGGTCTTCGTTGCTGTGTGAGCTTTTCTTAAGTGCAGTGAACAGGGCCTACTCTCTAGTTGTGTTGCGCAGGTTTCTCTTTGCAGTGGCTTCTATTGTTGCAGGGCATGGGCTCTAGGGCGTGCGGGCTTCAGTAGCTGCAGTTCCAGGGCTTTCGAGCCCAGGCTCAATAGTTGTGGTGCAAGGGCTTAGTTGCTCTGAGGCACATAGGATCTTCCCGGATCAGGGATCGAACCCATGGCTCTTGCATTGGCAGGTAGATTCTTTACCACTGAACCACCAGGGAAGCCCTAGCTCCAGTTTTAAATTTGCATTTGGAATTCCTCTTTCCTGATGCTGGATTCACTGGAAATGTCTCAAAGCAGCAGCCCCAATGCGAAAAAAATGAGTCTAATTTCAGAAAAGACAAGCCCATCTTCTCTCCTCACCAGCAGTCTCATAATACAATGATAATTACCAGTAATGATAATAGACAGTTAATATACATAATTCTCCATAATCAGTGCCCCTCACTATGAGCATTCTTCATTTTTCCCATCTCTGATCTTTGTGGAAGAGGGAAATTTCATTGTAGCATCTTCCAGAAACATGCAAATGGCCTTTCAACTGGCCACCCTGATGTCAATTCCCTCACTTTTTTCAGAATAGGAGTCAGAACACTGAGCAATCACCAATGGCACCAGACTACCTTGCCCCTCTCTGCAGCGGGACTGACACTGTCCTAATCTCCAGATTTACACTGAGAGAAGGAGACTCCAGGGAGGCACCAGGGAAGATCAGGATGGAGAAGTTCCTGAAATTTGACAATAATATCCAGTGAGTGATCAGGCGCAGTGGGATCCAGGTGCAGTGGGATGTATTCTTAGAAGACAACTGGGATTAGGGGATGGGACACAGGAGAAGAGATTAGGGGACAATGGAAGAAAGCTTCAACATAATCCCCTAATGACCTCCTCCCCTTATGTGTGAGCCAAGTCGGGAGATTCTCTTCTAACAAACAGAACGTGGCAAGAGTGATGGGCTGCACCTCGGTTATTAGGTCACAAAAGACTGTGGTTCCCATCTTGTTCATATTCTCTCTGGCTCTTCTCACAAGCTTGCTCTGGTGGAGAGGGCCACACTACAGAGAAGAAAGGATGTCCTCTGCCAATAGACAGCAATGAGCTGAGACTCTGCCTGACAGCTGATGAGGAAGCAAATCCCACCGAAAAACACTGAGTGGGCTTGGGAGCAGAGTCTGCTCACTGCAGAGAGGAAAGGATGGCCTCTGCCAATAGACAGCAATGAGCTGAGACACTCTGTCTGACAGCTGATGAGGAAGAAAATCCCACCAAGAAACACTGAGTGGGCTTGGGAGCAGACTCTGCTCCAGCTGAACTCGAGATGTTAAAGTTCCAGCTGACAACTTGACTGCACACTGTGAGAGACGCTGAAGCATGGGGTCCAGTTAAGCCATTCCTGGATTCCTCACCCACAGAAACTGCGCTGCTTATAACTGCTAGTTTGGGAGTCATTTCTTATGTGGCAATACAGGGAAAGAGTCATTATGATATATTTTTATGAATATTTATTGGAGTAGAGCTGCCTGATAATGTGGTGTTAGTCTCTGCTGTGCAGCAAAGTGAATCAACTGTATGTACACGTACATCTCCTCTTTTGGGGGTTTCCTTCCCATTTAGGTCACCACCGAGCATCGAGTAGAGTGCCCTGTGCTATGCAGTTGTTCCATAGCTATCTGTTTTATACCCTGTTGTTGTTGTTGAGTCACTCTGTCCTATCCGACTCTTTGGGATCCCATGAACTGAGGTACTCCAGGCTTCCCTGTCCTTCAGAATCTCCCGGAGTTTGGCTAAAACTCATGTCCACTGAATCAGTGATGTCATCTAACCATCTCATCCTCTGTCATCCCCTTCTCCTCCTGCCTTCAATCTTTCCCAGCATCAGGGTCTTTTCCAATGAGTCACTTCTTCACATCAGGTGGCCAGAGTGCTGGAGCTCCCATTTCAGCATCAATCTTTCCAATGAGTATTCAGGGTTGATTTCCTTTAGGATTGACTGGTTTAGGATCTTCTTGCTGTCCAAAGAACTCTCAAGAGTCTTCTCCAGCACCACAGTTCCAAAGCATCAGTTCTTCAGTGCTTAGCCTTCTTTATGGTCCAACTCTCACATCCATACATTACCACTGGAAAAACCACAGCTTTGACTAGATGGACCTTTGTCAGGAAACTAATGTCTCTGCTTTCTAATCCACTATCTAGGTTTGTCAGAGCTTTTCTTGCAAGAAGCAAGCATATTTTAATTCATGGCTGCAGTCACTGTCCACAGTGACTTTAGAGCCCAAGGGAACAGTCTGTCACTGTTTCCATTGTTTCCCCATCTATTTGCCATGAAGCAATGGGACTAGATGCCATAATCTTAGTTTTATGAATGTTGAGTTTTAAGCCAGCTTCCTTATTCTCCTTTTCACCTTCATCAAGAGGCTCTTTTAGTTCCTCTTCGCTTTCTGCCATAAGGATGGTGTCATCTGCATATTGAGGTTATTGATATTTCTCCCAGCAATCTTGATTCCAGTTTGAGCTTCATCCAGCCTGGCATTTTGCATGATGTACTCTGCATATTAGTTAAATAAGCAGGGTGACAATATACATCCTTGACATACTCCTTTTCCTATTTGGAACCAGTCTGTTGTTCCATGTCTGGTTCTAACTGTTGCTTCTTGACCTGCATACAGGTTTCTCAGGAGGCAGGTAAGGTGGTATTCCCATCTCTTGAAGAATTTTCCAGTTTGTTGTGATCCACACAGTAAAAGGCTTTAGTATAGTCAATGAAGCAGAAGTAGATGTTTTTCTGGAATTCCCTTGCTTTATCTATGACCTGACGGGTGTTTTATACCTAGTAGTATGTATATGTCAACCCCAATCTTCCAATTCATCCAACCCCTTCCCCCTCCCCACCTTGGTGTCCATATGTTTGTTTTCTACAACTATGTGTCTATTTCCAGTTTAAAAATAGGTTCATTTATACCATTTTTCTAGATCCCACACATATGATATTCTTAAGTGAAAATAAACACAAACTCTTTGAGTACTCAAAGTCTTTCTCGGATCCATGTTATAAGAAGGGTTTTGCAGTCATTCTGTTTGGAGATTTTTTTTTTTTTCTGTTTGTTTCTTTGCTTGTTTAATTTTGTTTTGGAAGTTTCACTATTTATTTTTCCCAAGCAGCTGCTGATTAAATCTGGGCATTTCTTGGGTGAATCAAGGCAGTATCAACTGTTATAATTGTTACTATTTAATCCAAGTTTGTAGTATGTCAAGCACTGTGATGAACTTTATAAGTATTATCTTATTTAATCCTTATAACAACCCAGTGAAAGAGGTGCTATGATCCTTTGTCCCCTTTCCACACGTGAGGATGCAGATGTTTAGAGAGTTACAGTTCTTGCCTGAGTCACTTAACTGGTGAGTTGTGGAGCCAGGAGGCACACCCAGGGATTCTGACTCTCGGCCTGTTCTAATCACTTAGCAAAACTAAAGAAGAGAAAGGAGCCAGGAAGGCTAGAATAACTTATATCAGAAACGGCACAGATCCAAAATGTGAGTCAGGGGACAAGGAGGAGAAAAGCTGAGAAAGACTAAGTTTGAAAAGAGAAAGATTGGGGACGGTTGGAAGGAATGATGAGGAATTGGGGTCACGGCTGTGCCTGCTGGTGGTGGTGGGAAACAGAGAGAGGAATTAAGGCAGGGAAAGGAAGGACAGGGAGAGGAGGGGGAAAGAAGTTGACTGATGATTTTGTTGTACAATATGTACATAACCCCTTTTTAGCATTTTCCAGAGATGCAGTAAAGATAGATTGAAACTACTTTCAATGTAAGAGATGGGTAATACACACAACCATAAAAGAGATGGGCACTGCATCTGATTACTTTGTCTCTTCTCCATTTACAATTTCTGTGACGCCTACTGTTTCTTTGACCTCTTCTTTGTCTTCTGTGGGTCTGAGCTTATTCCTGTTACCGCGAAAATCTCTGTCCTCCTTTTTCACACAGCTGTTCCTGTCCCAATTCCCACCCTCACCTTCTGTCTCCTGGATGATGACAACAGCCTCCTAAAAGACCTTCCTGTCTCCAGTATTCCCCCTGCTGAGCTCTTTTCTCAATTAGTGATTAGGTGCTCGCTTCAGCAACATATACACTAAAATTGGAATCAATTAATGATCAGGCAACCTGTTCAGTTACAACCTTCACCAGGACATTGCTCTGCTCACACCCTTCACATAAAGAATTAATTCCAAGCTTCAAACTATGATACGAAAGACTACTGCCACCTCTTGTTTGGACTACAGTGATCGTTTCTAAGTAGTATGAGAAAGAAGTAAACAGTAAGTCCTCTCTCACCTCCTGATCCCCAGGATTCACATCCCAGAGACAACTGCAAACCTTATTTATACTTTCAGAGGTGTGAGACACGAATGTAAGCATTATGTATAGGAGCATCAAACTTCGGCCACTACAACTTACATGTACAAAAAAGGCAGCAAATATAGTCAATGGATCTTAGACAAAGGAGAAAAGAGAAAACAGTGGCAAAAAGACAGTTTCATCATAAATGGTCCTGGAATAACTGGGCAGGCAAAAAAATTAAAAAATATATCTAGATACAGACTTCACACTCTTCACAAAAATTAAGTTAAAATGGATCATAAATCTAAACGGAAAACACAAAACTATGAAACTCCTAGATGATATAGTAGGCAAAAATCTAGATGACCTTGGGTCTGGTGATGCCTTTTTAGATACAACACCAAAGACACAATCCATGAAAGAAATAACTGATTAGCTGGGCTTTGTTCAAATTAAAAACTTCAAATCCTGTGAGAAGACAAGCTACAGACTGGGAGAAAATATTTGCAAAAGAAACATTTGATTAAAGACTATAATCCAAAGCATACAAGGAACCATTAAAACTCAGCAATAAGAAAGCAAACAACTTGATTAAAAAGTGGGTCAAAGCCTCAACAGACACCTCACCAAAGAAGATAGACAAGTAGCAAATGAGAATATAAAAAGAGGCTCCACATCATTTGTCTTCAGGGAAATGTACACTAAAGAGACAGAGATCCTGTTACATACCTATTAAAATAACCGAAACCTACAACACTGACAAGGATGTGCAGCAATAGGAATACTAATTCATTGCTGGTGGGGATGCAAAGTGGTAGAACTCCTTAGAAGACAGTTTGGCAGTTTCTTATGCAGCTAACCATACTTTCACCATGTGATCCAGGAATCGCACTTCTTGGTATTTACCCAAAGGAGTCAAAAACTTATCAGTTCAGTTCAGTCCCTCAGTCATATCCAACTCTTTGCAACCCCATGGACTGCAGGACGCCAGGCTTCCCTGTCCATCACCAACTCCCAGAGCTTGCTCAAACTCATGTCCATTGAGTCGATGATGCCATCCAACCATCTCTTCCTCTGTCATCCTCTTCTCCTCCTGCCTTCAATCTTTCCCAGCATCAGGGTCT
>NW_011494644.1:375142-379015 GCF_000754665.1 Bison bison bison | reverse complement strand
GCATCAGGGTCTTTTCCAATGAGTCAGCTCTTCGCATCAGGTGGCCCAAGTATTGGAGTTTCAGCTTCAGCATCAGTTCTTCCAATGAATATTCAGGGTTGATATCCTTTCAGATTGACTGGTTTGATCTCCTTGAAGTCCAAGGGACTCTCAAGAGTATTCTCCAGCACCACAGTTCAAAAGCATCAATTCTTTGGTGCTCAGCTTTCTTTTTGGTCCAATTCTCACCCATACATGACTACTGGAAAAACCATAACTTTGACTAGATGGATTTTTGTCAGTAAAGTAATGTCTCTGCTTTTTCATATGCTGTCTGGGTTGGTCATAGCTTTTCTTCCAAGGAGCAAACATCTTTTAATTTCATGGCTGCAGTCACCATCTGCAGTGATTTTGGAGCCCAAGAAAATAAAGTCTGTCACAGTTTCCATTGTTTCCCCATCTACTTCCATTAAGTGATGAGACCAGATGCCATGATCTTTGTTTTTTGAATGTTGAGTTTTAAACCAGCTGTTTCACTTTCCTCTTTCACTTTCATCAAGAGGCTCTTCTCTTTCTGCCATAAGGCTGGTGTCATCTGTGTATCTGAGGTTATTGATATTTCTCCTGGCAATCTTGATTCTGGCTTGCACTTCATCCAGCCTGGGATTTCACATGATATACTCTGCATGTAAGTTAAATAAGCAGGGTGACAATACAACCTTGATGTACTCCTTTCCCAATTTGGAACCAGTCCATTGTTCCATGTCTGGTTCTAACTGTTGCTTCTTGACCTGCATATAGATTTCTCAGGAGGCAGGTCAGGTTGTCTGTATTCCCATCTCTTGAAGAATTTTCCACAGTTTGTTGTGATCCACACAGTCAAAGGCTTTGGCATAGTCAATAAAGCAGAAGTAGGTATTTTCCTAGAACTCTCTTGCTTTTTCTATGATCCAACAGATAGTGGCAATTTGATCTCTTGTTCCTCTGCCTTTTCTAAATCCAGCTTGAACATCTGGAAATTCTCAGTTCATGTACTGTTGAAGCCTTGCTTGAAGAATTTTGAGCATTACTTTGCTAGCAATTCTTTGCATTGATCACTGAGGAAGGCTTTCTTATCTCTTCTTGCTATTTTTTGGAACTCTGCATTAAGATGGGTAGATCTTTTTTGTCTCCTTTCCCTTTAGTTTCTCTTCTTTTCTCAGCTATTTGTAAGGTGTCCTCAGACAACTCTTATGCCTTTTTGCATTTCTTTTTCTTGGGGATGATCTTGATCACCGCCTCCTCTACAATGTCACTAACCTCCATCCATAGTTCTTCAGGTACTCTATCAGATCTAATCCCTTGAATCTATAGGTCACTTCCACTATATAATCATAAAGGATTTGATTTAGGTCATACCTGAATGGTCTAGTTGTTTTCCCTACTCTCCTTGGTATTTACCCAAAGGGGTCAAAAACTTTTGTTTGTACATATACTTGCATGTGGAGGTTTATGGCATCTTTATTCATAATTGTCAAAACTTAAAAGCAAACAGGATGTCCTTCAGTAGGTGAGGGCTTTCCCAGTATTCTTGCCTAGAGAATTCCATGGACAGAGGAACCTGGCAGGCTATAGCTGATGGGATTACAGAGTTGGAAATGACTGAGCAAGTAACACTTCCCTTTCACTTTCCAGCAGGTGAATGAATGCCTGTGTGCTAAGCTGTTTCACTTGTCTCTGACTCTTTGCAGCCCTAAGGACTGTAGCCTGCCTGCCAGGCTCCTCTGTCCATGGGATTCTTCAGGCAAGAATACTGGAATGGGTTGCCATACCCTCCTCCAAGAGATCTTTCTGACCCAGGGATCAAACCAAAGTCTCTTATGTCTCCTGCATTGGCAGGTGGGTTCTTTACCACTAGTGCCACCTGGGAAGCCCCAGGTGAATGAATAAATAACCTAAATTTCATGCAAACAACGAAATATTATTAGCATGAAAAAAATGCACTATTAAGCCATGAAAAGACCTAGAGGAATCTTTGATGTGTATTACAAAATGGAAGAAGCCCATCTGAAAAGGCTTCATTCATACTGTGAGCTTCCAACTATATGATATTCTGGAAAAGGCAGAAATGACAAAATGATCTGTGATTGCCATGGGTACAGCTGGTGGGTGAGATGAATCAGCAGATCACAGAGGATTTTAGGGCATTGATAATACTCTGTATATTATAAAGGTAGATACATGTCATTATGAAGTGAAAAAAGTTAAAAGTGTTAATCGCTCAGTCGTGTCCGACCTTTTGCAGCCCCATGGACTGTAGCTTGCCAGGCTCCTCTGTCATGGAATTCTCCAGGCAAGAATACTGGAGTGGGTTGCCATTCCTTTCTCCAGGGGATCTTCCCGACCCAAAGATTGAACCTGGGTCTCCAACATATGAGGCAGATTCTTTACCATCTGAGCCACCAGGGATATGTCATTATACTTTTGTCAAAACCCACAGAATGTACACCACCAAGAGTGAACCCTAAGGTAAACTATGAACTTTGGATGATTTTGATGACTGTATAGGTTCAACCTTATTTTTAAAAAATGTATTACTTCGGTGAGTGGTGTTGATCATGAGGGAGGCTGTGCACTGGAGCAGGAAGTGTACAGTAAATCTCTGTATCTTCCTCTCAACTTTGCCATAAACCTAAACAGCTTCAAAAATAAAATAAAATCTGTTTTAAAATTAGCAAATTTTATGTTCCCCAACTTAGTCTTGCTCAGAGCCCCATTCCACCAGTAATGTGAAAAACAGTGTATGTGCCAGGTGTTGGGGGGAGGCGGGATTGTTTGTTTTGTTTTTGAGTTTGGAGCAGAGAAGGGTTTATTGCAGGACCAAGCAAGGAGAAGGGTGGCTCAGGGTCTCAAAAACCTGAGCTCCCTGAAGGGTTTTGGAAAAGCATTTTTAAAGGCCAGGTGAGAGAGGCAGATCATAGGGTCAGATCACCTCATGCACAAATCTCTGATTGGCTGATGGTGAGGTAGCAGGGTGCTGTCACAGGGGCTAACATTATCAGTCCCAAGGCTCCCTGAAGTCTGGGAGGTCTGGGGGCTACGTGCTCTTGGTCATCAAGTAGTTAACATCTTCCCTTTGGTGGGGTTTTCATATCTGTAAAACAGCTTAGAAATGTTCATCAAATGCTACTATCAAGGGACTTCAGAGAGGAGCTAAAGTGGAGGGTGTGGGGCAACGTTGGTCCTGGGAAAGCCCCATTGGGTCCTGCTCAGTTACAGTTCTCCCCCTTTTCTTTGACACGCTCAATCTTGAGGAGAACAAGTTTTGAACAAGAAAAGGAACAAAGGTTCAGTAACGAGGTTTAATCTTAAATTTGACAGAGTTATCCAAGACGTCCTGCTCGGTTACAACTCCAGCAGACACTGCTTTGAGGGTAGCTGGTGGTTTCTGAGTCTGACACAGACTGCTGTCACAGTTATTCCGTGTTTACTTCCAAAGCATTTCTTTCCCCAACAGCCAAAGCAGATGTCACGCTAGTGATTTTAGTGCTTTTCTGGATATGAAAAGATGCAAGAATTTGGACTCACAAAATCTTCTGAAAATGTCTATCTGAAGGCCTGTTCTGCCAGTCTTCCCCAGAGCACAGAGTGCCTCGTTCCTGATCGCCACCCTGAACTCCTTTCAGGGGATGTTGAAGGTCAGCAGCTGCAGTGGCTCATGATTTAATCTTACAGAGATGGAAGGCAAGTGCCAATTTTCAGTTGGCAGGGTCCCTTCGGGGTCATAGATTTGACCATGGTATGAAGGGCATTTCATGACCATTTTGCCCCATAGTGCTAGGAATTGATCATTCCCAGGACTGAAAAGATTTCACTGCCAGGCCACTCAATGTGCCATTACTGGCCTAGGCCTTA
>NW_011494644.1:339203-375042 GCF_000754665.1 Bison bison bison | reverse complement strand
AGGCCTTATTAACATAATGTGACAGTATTTTTGTTTTGTTTTGTTTTTTATCCTCATATCAGGAAGTTTAAAACAGTTGGTTCAGACTTTTTAGGAATAGTATTCAATCAAGTCTGAGGTTCAAACTCTACAAAACTGTTGCTATCTTCCACAAGAAGTTACCCGGGGTCAGAAAAATGTGTACGCGTCCTCAGAGGAGTAGGAGATGGAACCCTCAGGCCCACCTGACATCCTTCTGGACTTTTCTGGAACCTGCAACAGTATGGCCAGGACTGGTCTGTCTCTGGTATCTCTAGATGGGAAGGCGGATCTCTCAATGTTTGGACTGTCATCCTGGGACCCACTTGTAATTTGGGCCATTTGCCTCTTGTTGCCAAGTCCGTATCTTCCGAGCCCTCCTGGCTCTGACCCCAGATGGTCCATAAGTTCCCCCAGCATCGTCACATCCCCCTGCTGGAATTCATGGGGACCTCTGGACACAGGGCTTCAGGGAATCCATTCCCCCATACTACTCTCTGGCAAATGCCAAGGGTGTGAAAATATTTACTCTGTACTGCAGGAAATCAGGAAAGTGCCCCACCAAGCTCTGAAAGACCCCCCAGATTTATCTTCCTGATTCTAATGCTACTTCTGGTGTATCCATCAGGAAGCATGCATTTGAGACACACAGGTCTTTCTCCTTCCCATCATCTCTGTTGCTCCTTCCAGGACCACAGGGGCTTCCTATAGCACCTCCAGCAAGCAGGACATAATGACTGGCTATGAAACTCCATGCTCTCAGTTGGCCAGGCTTGCACCCTGGTGTGTAAACAGCTTTTCGGAGTTTAGAAAGGGCAAACAAAAAATATACAAAATTTCATCTCAGTGAAGTTTGGCTTCAAAGATTGTTTTCTTGCCATTCATTGGGGCAAAAAAGAAATGTCACTTTGAGACTCAAGACTGAATCTCTCTGTTCCATTCCATGTGGCTCTCTCCTCCAGGACAAAAGCCCTGTGGCTTAGCTTCATAACCCAAAGGATGCCATGAAGAAAGAAATTGGCTTCTGAAGGAATAATGAATCCCCAAGAGGTATTTCAATCTCTGTTTTATTTATTTCCTCTTGGATATTTATGATTTTCTTTCCTCTGCTGACCTTAGGTTTTGTTCGTTCTTTTTTCTAATTCTTTTAGGTGGTATGCAAGGTTGTTTATCTGAGATTTCTCTTGTTTTTGAGGAGAGTCTGTGTCCCTATGTGCTTCACTCTAAGAACTGCTTTTGCTGCACGCTCTAGATTTTATATGGTTGTGTTTTCATTTTTCTCAAGGTGTTTCTAAATTGTAGCCTTGATTTCATCATTGACCCACTGGTTTTTAGTAGCATGATTTTTAGTCTCCAGGTAATCATGTTTTCTCCTTTCTCTTTCTGTGACTGATTTCTAGTTCCATGTCATTGTGGTCAGATGTGGTTAATTTCCCTTCTCTTAAATGTGTTGAGGTTTGCTCAAGAGGTATTTCAAACACATTGCACCTATCATATTTGGCGTGTATAGGTATAAGTGTGTGTGGTGTGTGAGAGTGCATCTATACACAAGTGACAGCATATTCTACATCAGTTCACTTCAGTCGCTCAGTCGTGTCCGACTCTTTGCAACCCCATAAATCACAGCACACCAGGCCTCCCTGTCCATCACCAACTCCTGGAGTTCACTGAGACTCACATCCATCGAGTCAGTGATGCCATCCAGCCATCTCATCCTCTGTCGTCCCCTTCTCCTCCTGCCCCCAATCCCTCCCAGCATCAGAGTCTTTTCCAATGAGTCAACTCTTCACATGAGGTGGCCAAAGTACTGGAGTTTCAGCTTTAGCATCATCCCTTCCAAAGAAATCGCAGGGCTGATCTCCTTCAGAATGGACTGGTTGGATCTCCTTGCAGTCCAAGGGACTCTCAAGAGTTCTACATCAGGGGTATGCAAAACTATGGCTCCAAGTCAAATCCAGTCTGCCTCCTGTTTCTGGTATGGCCAGCAAACTCAGAATGATTTTTATAATTTTTAATGACTAGGGAGAAAAAAGAGCAACATTTTGTGACATACGAAAAATTTTTGAAACTCAAATTCTAGTATGCATAAAGTTTTATTGAAACACATGCTTAGCCCTTTATATGTTGTCTACTGATACTTTCACATGAGGAAAGCACAGATCATAACAGATCATAAAATATTATAGTTACCACCTGACCTTTCAAGAAAAACTTTGTCACTCCCTTTTCTATACTATTCAGTTCCTTTTATTTTTTCTTAAATATATCTTGGAGAACATTCCTTATAATACATTGAACCTACCTCATTCTTTTAGAAGGCTTTTTTTCCCCCAGAATTTTCCCATCACCAACACCACCCCAATGAATATTCTTGTACATCTGACTTTCTATATTTAAAACAGAACGCTTCTGTCTGTATTCCTCCCCTACCATAACTATGCGCCCCATGAAGGAGGTGATCTTGCCTATTTATTGTTATGATCCCAGAGTAGAACTAAATAAAAACATGAATTGATGGATTACATCTGGTTCCAAATATAAATTAAAACAATCTTGGAATAGTTCAAAGAAACGGATTTGAACTTCGAGCAATCACGTGTCCTTTCATATTGAAATCTATCTTCTGCACAACTTTTTGTAGGCATATAGATCTTCTCTGCCTGCCTTTTTCTTAGCAATTTGACTTATGTTTAGCAGCCATTCCCCAAGACAGCATATTCCTCTGTGACAAGATTTAATTAAACTTTCAGCAAAATAATTAGCAAGGCTATCTCAAAAGACTATTTTAAAATACCAGAGTGATACCAAGGAGCAAATAGAGTTAACACTGTCATGAGAGATCAAAGCCATCCAAAGACGTGACTAAAAATTTAACCTCCAGCAGCCGACTAATGAAGAAGAACACGTTGGAACTCTTGTGATAGCCTCCCTCTCGAGCCCCATCGACAAATTCATTTGACATGGAAAATTTCCCAAAGGAAACTTAAAACTGGTAAATTTCCATTAATTACACAGCAAAGAATGTTCTCTTCATAATTTATTATCTATTAGGAAACTTTGGGGGAAGCTGTAACTACCTCTTTTTGTACAGACTCTCCTTCTTCACTGGGGGAGGATAAGGGGACTGATGAACAACCTCTTAACTGATATGAGAGATCCTCTGGTAGAACTGCCTTGACTGTGAAGGTGGTGATGGTGTCAGTTTTCACAGTGGGTCCCATGGTGATGGCGACAATGGGGACAGTGATAGATTCAGGACACTTCCAACAAGTCCAGCTCCCACTTCCCGCTCCCAGGATTCTTGGGAAGGATGAGGAAAGTTCAGGAGATCCAAAGTGAGAAGACTCTACTTTTCATTTTGGGCATGGGGACTTTCACTGGGGTACGGGGGCTTTCTCCAGTTGTGGAGCACAGACTCTAGAGCATATGGGCTCAGTAGTTGTGGCAAACGGACTTACTTATTCTGCAGCATATGGGATCTTCATTCCCCAACCAGGGATGGAATCGGTGCCCCCTGTATTGGAAGGCAGATTCTCAACCACTGGAACTCCAGTGAAGTCCCTAGTGTACAAGACTTTAGGCTTGAGCCTCTAGCCCTTGGTCATTCTGTAATCGTAAGAAAGTCCTCTGTCCTCTGTAAATGTCATTGTTCACCTGTACAGTGGGCATCGTACTCTCCTCTTTACCTATCTTGCACACTTGTGTGGATGACAGGAGATGCTGTCCACACTCAGGGTGATGGAAAGTGTAACTCTGCACAGCAACCCCATTCTTACTTGTGTTTTTCACGGCCTTCCATGAACATATCTACCCCCAGGCAGCCCCAAGAGATCTAAAAGTGGAAGAATAAAGGTCAGACTCGGGTTATTTTGCAATCAACATCAGGATACAGTGACTTTCATTCCTTTCCTGTGGACCTACAGTTGGCTATTATGTCTTAATTGTTTTTCCTGTGCTTGGAATATATTTACAAAGGTTTATTTACTCTTTGAAGATGTAGGTTAATCAACTTTCCAAATGGAAGTGAACAATTATTGTGCTTTCACATTTCTTAAGTATTAAGAATATCCCAATTATTATCCCCTATGAGCAATATTAATACCCAATATTTAAGCACTTCTGTGTCAAGCATGGCGCTAAGTACCTTTGAAGCTGGTGCAATTATCAGGCTCATTTTATGAATGAGCAAGTAAGGTCTATGGGTATTTTTCTAGGTCTACAACTTTTTAAAATTTTCTCTGCCTCTCACACCCAATATGCCTTCCCACTCCTACTTAAGTCACTACCACCCTTCTCATTAACACCAACCTCACCACTAATCAGACATCCACAGATCTTACTCCTCTGTTCCTTGTCTTCCAAACTGCAGTGACAGACATCTGAATGAACATTTCAACAGTTAAATGTACCAGTGCATGTAATGGACCCAAAACACAGTGACTGTTAAGTGGTGGCTGGAATAGGGTCTGGTGGTCCAATGCAGTTCAGGGTTCCAAGGTCTTGGTTCAAACTCTGGCTCCTCCGCTTGTTAAAAAGGGAGACCTTAGTCAACATGCTTCATTTCTCCAAGATGCAAATTCTTGGTGGGGACAAGAACACCTCCCCTCATTGCACTGCAGTGAGGATTAAATGAGTTGC
This sequence comes from Bison bison bison, assembly GCF_000754665.1. Taxonomy (NCBI): domain Eukaryota; kingdom Metazoa; phylum Chordata; class Mammalia; order Artiodactyla; family Bovidae; genus Bison; species Bison bison. Next base: position 370,386 of record NW_011494644.1, on the reverse strand, counting down.
CCACAACAACGTGCTCAGGACCCTGTCTGGCACTATCAACATTCCACATGTGCAACTCCCACTGCTATTGTTATTTCCAACAATGCAAAACTTTTACTGGGTTCTTTTTCCTAGTGCTGTGCTCTTGCCAGAAAAACCAAATTAACCTTAGGAAGATTATTACTTTTAAATCTTGATTGCAGACATGCCCCACCCCCCAGCAAGACCCTCATCCTCTCAATTCCTCTGTTAATACTTCTGCTGATTATTTTTCTTAAAGAGGGTTAGCTTGTTTTCTCCCCAACAAGCTCAGCAGAGAAAACAGAGATGAGGGAAATCTCTGTTTCAGCCATTAGCTCTGTCTTTCATGCCACTTGTGACCTCAGCGGGGCCCTGGCCAACCCTCCTCACCTCCTATCTGCACTCAGGTTTCCTTTAACAGAAACTGTAGGAGGTCACCCTGCCATAGCTTGTGACCCCACCAGCAGAACAGGCCCCCAACACAGGGCTTGCAGTTCAGGGAGCCTCCAAGTGCAATTTAAAGTCAGTATTCACATTGGCGCTATGGTCAGCCCTCAGAATTTGTCTCCAAATGATTTCCATATTCAGAACTCTATTCTCCAATGCTTTGGCCCATTGGGGAGTGATTTGCATTCAGGGAGGGAAGGCTAATATTCCAGTCTTAGCAATTATTGAAACACATCCAGTCAGGACTCTAATAAATTATCTTAACCCAATTACTAAAAACATTGCAAAACATTACTATGCATCGAAGACCGTTCTGCCCAGGAATCTTTATTGGCAGGGTAATTAAAAACGTACTAACTATGGCTTCTGCTCAAATATTTGGGGATGTTTTGTGCCATTTGAATTAGTTCTCTTGGACTCTGGAGAGAGCGAGATCTAAGTGAATCTCCTCCATCATTCCCCTCCCCAAACTCCTTGTTTTCAGACCTGTTTGTCACTGGGGTCTCCTTCCCTCATCAGTGCTACCCACAAGCCCCTTCCCACCCTAATCCTTCTTACAGAAAGAAATACTTAAATAGGTTCAGTCCACTCTCCTGCATCCATCTTCCTTCTCCGTTCAAAGCAAAAGACTTTTGTTAACCATCATGTATTAGGTACCCACTGTGTGCCAGAAACTTCCACTTTATCAGAATAAATCCTACAGTAACATTGCAAGGAACAACACTCCCACTGCAAGAATTAGAAAATTTAAGAATTATGAAGGTTAAGTGAATTGCCAAAGTTCACATAGCTGATGAGTGATAAAAACAGGATCAAACAGATCTGGTGGTCCTAAGGCCTTTCTTTCATTCTTCAACAAGGATTGATCAACTGCTTAGATGTGCAAGGCACTATGCTAGGTCCTGGGATTAGGACGGTGAACAAACCGGGCAGAGTCCCCTGCTTTGTGGGTCTTGAAAGCATCCATCAGGTGTGTGGGTCAGGATACATCAGTGATGCTGAATTAACAAGCAAACCCCAGATGTCAGTGGATAGTGCAAACACCACTTTCTTACCTGTCAGTGGAGGTTTACTGGGACCACAGGAAGTCTCAGGTCCATATCCAGTTTTAAAGTAAATGAGGAAATAAAGGCCTAGCCAAGGACTGAAAATGAGGAAGTTGGAAATGTCTGGTAAACAGCACTAATGGCAACCTCAGCTCCTGCCAGACAAAGGGAAGGGAGGGAGGGATATCATTTTCAGAACAGCAACGAGGAGCTCTGCAGTGAATTTACAATCAAGCTGTAATACTGGCCAAGGTACCCGACAGTCCACTCACAAGCCCGACATTTCGTCTCCAAACACCACCATCAGACCGCAGGGATCCCGCATCAAACCCTACCATAATCACAGGGGCATGCGACACTCACTCCTTCACAATTCAGCTCATCTTCACAGCCCGTGGTGTACACCAGAAAGCTGGACACAAGAGCCAAGATCTAAGGGTGTAAATGGATCCAGCCTGGAGCCATCAAATGGAGGTGGCCACGGCAGCTCTGCATGTTGACTCAACTATTGAGAATCACTAAAAAGCCCTGACCAAACGGCCACAAGGATGGGGTTCTTCCTTGAGATCATTAATGACATCATTCGGTGTTAGTTCTCCTTTGATCATGGGATAGTTCCTGGACTAAACTGCACTATCTAATTTAAACTGTACAACAATGTTGAGAAGAACATATTGGTTCCATTTTAAAGATGACACAGGATCCAAAAGATTAAGTAAGCAACTCACAAAGTGGCAGAACAAGGCTTCGAACCCAACTCTGTCCCATACCTGAGCACCCAGTAGCCTGGAGTAGCCAAAGCCTTGATCAGAAGCACTGTAGCGGAGACCTGATTCCAGGGCTTCAGAATCTAAGAGGCTGGAAGCTGTGGCTGAGACCAGAGATCAGCAAAATGGTTTGCAGTCCAAGACAGAAGTGACAATATACCAGCATTATTGTGAGAAGAGAAACCTATTTTAAGCAACTACAATGTGTCAGAACACCAGACAAGCCCAGACTGTGCATTTCCACAGCACACGTGACCTAGGCTCAAGGCATCATCTTGTTTACTCTTCACAACACCACTGCTAGATGGGTATTTTATGGATAATAAATCTGTGTCTAAGGCCACACAGCTTACAGGAGACAGAGTCCCCCCCCCAGGAATCCTGGGGCTGTCTGACTACGTATTTTCTACTCCATCACAGTTCCTCTTGAGGGGTCACAGGGGAAGACCAAGGAGCCCCCAACACATGCACACATGGATTTTTCATTGAGGTCTAGTTGATTCACAATATTATGTAAGTTTCAGGTGTACAACACAGTGATCTTCAATTTCTTTTTGATTTACAAGTTTTAAAGATTATTTTCCATTTATAGTTAATGTAACACGTTGCCTATATTCCCTGCACTGTGCAATCTATCTTTGTAACTTATTTTACACATAGTAGGTTGTACCTCTTAATTCTCCACCCTATCTTGCCCCTCCCTGCTTCCCTCTCCCCACTAGTAACCACCAGTTTGTTCTCTTCATCTGTGAGTCTGTTTCTTTTTTTGTTATATTTACTAGTTTGTTTTACTTTTTAGACTCCACATATAAGTGATAATATACAGTATATGCCTTTCTCTGTCTGAATTATTTCACTAAGCATGACAGCTTTCAAGCCCAATGATGTTCTTACAAACGGAAAAAATTCATTCTTTTCTGTGACTGAGTAGTATTCCTTTGTATACAAGATGTAGTGTATATATACACACACACATTAAGATCTTTTCATGTGCCTCTTGGCAAATGTAAATTTTGATGACTATCTCAAAAAAAAAATCACAGCATCATCTGGGAATGGGTCTTGGTTCTTCTCCTAAATGGAATTGTGTCCCACTCCAAACCAAGCCCATTACCTTGCCAGGGGATAGCAACACCACCACTTCTACCAACAACAACAGTAATAATAATAGAAAGAAAGAGGAGAGGTCAATTAAGGAATTCTTAGTTAATGCTGACATGTTCTGAGTACCTTACAAGCACCACCTCACTTAGTCTTCACAGAAAGCCCCCAAAGGTAACAAATACTATTATTCCCATTTTACAGGCAAGGAGACTGAGCAGAATTGTCACGTATGTTTCCCAAGGTCAGCTGCTAGTGGGCACAAGAACCAAGACTCAAACCCACACCTGCATGCAAAGTCCATCCTCTTCAACAGCTAGAACATCTGCCTCGGAGGAAAAGCAGAAAGGGCTTTATACAGATCAAGGCTTGGGGAGTGAGGGACATAATTTTTCCCCTTCCTGCCAGGGGTGAAAAAGGAAGCAGAGAACAGGCTTGTTTCCTTTCCAAAGGAGATTCTTTCTCAAGGGTCTGCCAGGTAGCCTTCTCTTGGTACCCCACCCAGCTTTCCTTTCTGGCGGGTGCGCCCCTCCTCCACCTGCTGTGAGTCTCCACTGACAGCAACACACAGCTGCCCACCGTCCTCTCCAGGGAACTGCATCAGCCTCTTGCACTGAGGCAGGACCAACTCTGTGCTGGATTCAAGCTCCAGAGCTCCCCAGTGCGACACTAACCTCCATCCTGCTTGGTTCCTCTGCCCCATCCTGCTTCCATCACTCCCCTTTCAGCCCTTCATCTTCCAAAAGTCACTGGCACAGGAATCCATGCCTCAGGCTCTGCATCTGGAGAACCAAATGCAAGTTACCCCATCTCTTACTCCCATCACTTGCAGTTCCTGAACATGAACTTCTGCTTCTCCGCCTCAGAGGCAGGAGAAACAGGAGAAGGGAAACTGAGGGACTTGAGGACCCAGAGATGGAGGGAGGCATGAGGCCAGGCAGCTGACAGAGGGCAGCCAGGCTGGCAGTGCCCTGCCACCCCCATGCCAGCCTGCCCTCGGCCTTGTGCACTTTGGGTAATTAAGAACAGATGGCCCATTGCCTCCGCCAAGCCCCATTAACTCCTTAATGCTGCTCTTCTGGAGGCCGGACGGTAGACTGGAAAAGCCAGCTTCAGAGGTCATCTAATTAAATGATGCCCGCACACAGGGCTGGCCAGTCTCTCTTCTCAGGCTGGCAGCTGCCCCTGTTGCTTCATCAGAGCTGCCGTTGGTGACCAGATGGGCTGGGAAGGGGGCCTGGGTGGGCTTAATTAGGGAAATGTGCTGAGCACAGAGAGCGCTGGCTTAAAAGTCAAGGGACAGGCGTTGCCCTGTGGCCTTGGACAAGTCACTTAATCTGGGTCTCAGTTTCACCACCTGCCAAATGGCAACAGTAATAATAACCATAATAACAGCTTCAGCAGTAATTTTAACATTGTTCTAATGGCAATTATTATCCCTTTAATGATCAGAATAATCAGTCTAGTGGTAATACATTCTGTGCCAAACCCTTTACATGTGATCTCTTCTTTAACTGTCATAACTTTCCTTTGAAATGGTACCTGTTATGATATCCTTTTTATAAGATGGAAAAACAGAGGCTTGGAGAATTTCAGTAAAAAAAAATATCATCAAGTTCACACACTTGGCAAGAATCAGAGGGAGGACCTGAACTTCAGTCTCACTGACTCCAGGGCCCCTGGTCTTCCCCACCAGGTGCCAGCATGCATGCCCCCTGCCTTGCAGGATATTCAAATCTGAGGAAAAGAAGAAACCACAGAAGCATTTTGTATTCCTTGGCACACCAAAGAATCTTTGACTTCTCTCCCTCCAAAAAGATTTTAATTAAAATACCTCATTCTTCATTCAGTTCATTCTTCACCCACATTATCTTCTCAGACCTAAAAATTGAAGGCTTGTCCTAAAAATTCTAGGTTCTGTGTAGTGCTTCCAGCTACCTGAAACAAAGAAGAGGTAAAATACGCATATCTACATGTTTGGGATAAAGCTGACTAAGGAGGAGGCTCTGTGAAGGGGGCTATGTCCTTGATCAATGAAAGAACCCAAGAAACTGAAAAGTTAGTGTCTCCTTTTTTTTTTTTTTCAATGTATTCATTCAGTTTGACTGCATCAGGTCTTAATTGCAGCACATGGGCTCTGGAGTGCTGGGGCTCAGTAGTCGTGGCCTACAGGCTTAGTTACCCCTAGGCATATGGAATCTTAGCTCCCCAACCAGGGATTGAACCAGTGTCCCCTGCTTTGGATGATGGATTCCTAACCACTGGACCACCAAGGAAGTCCCGCTGGTATCTCATTTGAGAAAGCTGGGCAAGTCAGGTGAGCTGCAAGTGAACAGAACACAGGCAAGGGATGAGGGATTCAGACTGACCCGGAAGGCACAGGGAACCGACCTTCCACGCATACCCCATTGGGGCTGACTGATTTAAGTGGGGCTGGTTGCTTGATTTGGGGCATGGACATGAGAGACCTCAAAGAAATAGTCATTTTAGCGTGCTTTGGCAAAAGCTGTTTTAATTCTTGGTCTGGGTGATCGTTATATGAGTGTATTCAGTTTTTGAAAATTCATTGAGCTGCTCACTTATGTAAATGTGCTTTTCTGAATATATATTATACTTCAATCAAGAGTCTGTTAAATAAAGGAAAATAGCCCCAGTGAAAAACAGCAAGTGCTTTGGAACGCCCAAATTGCTACCCAGGTTTACTGTTTTGATGTTCTTATTGTGTTGTAAACAACTCCCCTCCCTCATCCTGAAAGTCTGTTCTCCATCTCAAAACAAAGGGGTGCTAAGCTCACTGGATATCTGCTTACTTGAGTCTCCACATTGTGTGGGAATGGTCCCCAACTCACCTCTGGAAGGGCTCATACGCATCTTCCAGGTAGATTTTATCACTCTCTAGTCTCCAAATGCCTTAAACTGCCAGTTCTTTCCCTACCACATCCACTCCTTGGTAGAGTCCTTGATGAGCTTCAAGCAGCTCGGTGGAGTCCCGCATGCTGGCAAAAGTAAGTTCAGTTCCCTAAAAATGCCAGATGTCGAGAGCATGGGTCGGCAGTGCCCTGTTGGGTGGCCACCTTAGCCTCCTTCAACCCAATTTTTTTTTTTTTTTAATTGAAGGATAATTGCTTTACAGTATTGTGTGGGTTTCTATCAAATATCAGCATGAATCAACCATAGCTTCAACCCACTCTTCATCCTGCTCAGCTCAGCTATCTCTGCCTGGGTGTCTCTATGTACCTTGACTCCTCCATTTTGTTGTCTTTTTTTTTTTTTTTAAGATTTCTTTGAGGTGGACCATTTTTAAAGTCTTTCTTCAATTTCTTACAATATTGCTTCTGTTTTCTTTTTTTTTTTTTAATGCTTTGGTATTTTGGCCACAAGGCATGTGGGATCTCAGCTCCCTGACCCTGTGCACCGGAAGTCAAAGTCTTAACCACTGGACCGCCACGGAAGTTCCTCCATCTTGCCTTCTAATTCCATCTGAGGCCCCTAATTCTTTGCTTTACTGCTCCCTGCCTCCCCCGGTTTCACATAATTTTCTCCTCTGGTCCTCTCCAATCACCATCACCATCCACCTAGTTCAAACCAAAAGCTTAGAATCACCTCTGCTTCCTTCTTCTCCCCTCTCCCTACTTCGTGATCCATCAACGTCTCCCTAACCTCCCCTGACATATCACTCCACCCCAAGCTCTCTCCGGACTACCTCACACCGGGAGCCAGCTTTTTAAAATGTAAATCAGATTAAGGCAGAGCCCTGCCCTGAACCACCATTGGTCTTCTAATCCCATGGAGAACAAACTCCAAACTTATGATCAAGCTTTACAAGGCCTGTTCAGGGTGACATCTGCTTGCTTATCGCCAGCCTCTCTCACTCAGCCCCAGACACGGGAACCAATCTCCATTCCTCAGTCACTCCGAACTCATCCCCAACACAGACCTTCCACATGCACTGTTCCCTCTAAACACTTTTTCTTTGGCTTTTCCCATAGATGCTGCCTTTTCATTCTCCAGTCTCAAGGAAAGCTCATCTCTATGGAGAGACCCTCCCTGACCACCATCTAAATTGTCCCTGAATTATTCTCCATCACGGTACCCTGTTATCACTTAATCAGAATTTTTCCTCATCCTATACTGTTGTGTGTCTTCCACCCAAAGAGCAGGATCATGATCACAAAGACCTTCTGTCCTGTTGCATAATGAGTCCCCAGCTCCTGGCACAGTCAGGACTCGATAAATGAATACACCTGGCACTCTCCCCAGCGTTACTCACCTGGGCTGCCCAGAGCAGAAGTGCCTGCCTCTGGCTCCTTCCCCAGCTGGCATCCCAATTCATGAAAAGATACATGGGTCACGAAACAGTGGTTCTTGATCCTTCCTGAGATGCTTCTGCTTCCGTAACTTCACACCTTGCTCTCAAATTTTCAAAACCAACAGGAAAAGCAAGGTCCTTTTTTTTTTTAAGATTATTACTTAAATTTTTTTTTGGTTGTGCTGTGTGGCATGCAGGATCCTGGTTCTCTCACCAGGGATTGAACGCATGCTGCCTGAAAGCACAGATTCTTAACCACTGGACTGTCAGAGAAATCCCAGCAAGCTCCTTCTTGAATCAGGTCTGCAACACTCCTTTCTAAGTACCAGTGGTCTTTTAGGCTGACCCATGTTCCTCCTTCAACTGGGAGACAGCCAAATAAAACAATAGATACAAGAATCTAGACCCCAGAGTACGAAGGCCCCAAGCTCAAATTCTGGCTTCGTCATATTTATTAGCAACTTGCCCTAATACTAATCCTTATCAACCTTAGCTTCTCCTTCTGTAAAATAACAAAAAATCTGTCTGCCTCAAGACAATCTGAGGCATTATGGACTTATCTAAAGGGTAAACAATTTCCATGAGTGTTACAAGGTCTAGAAGGTACTTAGTGGAATAGAAGATGTGTGTGTTGCTGTGCTAAGTCACTTCAGTCGTGTCCGACTCTTTGCGACCCCATGTCTGTGGGATTATCCCAGCAAGAATACTGGAGTGGGTTGCCATTTCTTCCTCCAGGTGCTCTTCCCGGTCCAGGGATCAAAACTCCGTCTCTTATGTCTCCTGCACTGGCAGGCAGGTTCTTTACCACTAGGGCCACCTGGGAAGCCATAAAGCACTCAATAACTGCTATCTATAATTCATACTAATTTCTCTGGGAAGCTCACAGATCTTAGTCTATATTTTCCTTCCTCTAAGTCTGACTTAGGTGCTCTACCCACATGCAGCTCTGAAGCTCAGTACTCAAAGGGTTCACTGGATCCCATCTCATTCTGAGTGAAAGCCAGTTCCTATACCGAGATTCTGCATAATTGAGTCCCATGATTTCTTTAACCCTTTTTGCATCACTCTCCCCATCACTCCACTCTGCTCCAGCCACACTGGACCCTGTGCTGTTCCTCAAACCTTCCAGTCACTCTCCAGACTCACCTACTATTTCCTTTTCTTATAACCTGCTTGCCCTCAGCAATCTGCTTTATTCTCACCCTCCCCTCCTTCGGGACCTTGATCAAATAGCTCCTTCATGAGGCTTTTCTAAGCCACTGTGGTTGGCTAAATAATGGTCCCCTGAAGACATCCAGGTCCTAATCCCAGGAACCTATAAACAGGTTGCACCATGTGGTAAAATGGACTTTGTATACGTGATTAAGTTAAATCTCAGCAGGAGAAGACTGTTCTAAACCATCAAGGTGGGCCCGATGTAATCACAAGGGTTCTTATAAGAGGAAGGCAAGAGGGTCAGAGTCAGAGAAAGAAAGACATTGGAAGATGCTAAGATGCTGGCTTTGAAGTGGAGGAGGGGGCCGTGAGCTAAGGAATGCAGGTGGCCTTCAGAAGCTAGAACAGGCAATAAAATGGATTCCCCCAGAGAGCTTACAGAAGGGATGCAGGCCTGCTGCATCCATTTAAACTTTTGACCTCTGGAACTGTGATACAATGCACTTATGCTATTTTAAGCTACTGGATTTATGGTAACTTACTAGAGCAACAAGAGAAAACAAATTCACCCACCAATCTAAAATTATATTCTCCACCAAATGTACACACATTAACATGTATTTGCACAAAACACACAAATGTATGCGTGCGTGTAGGCAAACAAAACACACACATTCTTTACCCTCTCTTTCTTCATGGTCTTCACAACACTCACCATTTGACAATCAAAATAAATGAGAAAACGATGGCACTTATCTCCCACAAGACACATATACACCCAGAAATAAACACTTCTATGAAGACAGTGATTTTTGTCTATTTTGGTGACTGCTAGAAACAAGCTTGGCATTATTGAGTAGACAGACATTCAATTTGTTGACTGCCTGCTTTCTTCATCTTAGCACTTATATATATTCTATTTCTTATGATTTATATAAAATCTATGTCATCCCTCAACTTTCAGCCCTTGAAGATAGCGACCTGTCTCTCTCAGTCACTACTATATCATTCCATCACTAATACAGCACCTTGTCCCCCATAAGATCCCCACAAGCACATCAGGAACAATTGTGTCAACATTGTCATAATCTTCCTATACATCTGAGCCCCAGCGTTGTCAGAATTCCAACCCATCAAGAGCCCTCACATTTTATTTGATTGCAAATATGTTTAATTCCTGGTTCACTGAAGCAGCAAGAAGAAAAAAAAGCCACTTGAGTTTGTAATTTACAAAGCAAATCTGCCCAGCAGAAATATTCATCTTCAGAAGACAGTGGGATCCAATCATTTTTTAAAAGAGAAGGCAACCCACCCCGTTCTTCATACTTTCTAGTTGTATTGTTTGCAAACCTTCTGCAAGGACTTTGAGGCCAAGGCTAATCATTTTCCTTCAAGGAGCTCATTTCCTGGAGCTGGTGGTAATTTTGTGTCTGAGGAAGGAACACAGCAGGCAGGAAAACTGAGATTGGGTGACCGAAGTCCTTCTTGGGGAAAGGATGTGTGAAAATCCAGCCCATTCCCCTTGACTTGCTAATTAGAATTCCAGGAGGACAGGGAGGTGCAGCCATTGAAATCCTTGGAATAATCAGATGAACAAGGATATCCCCAAGAAGGAGTGGACAAGGACATATTTGAATTATATTATATTCACTTTAAATAACCACAAAGAAATAATTTAGGTGAGTTAGGGACAATCGTATGTATTAGTTGCCTTTGCTTTTTTATTCCCTCTGTCATAGATCTATCTCATCCTGCCACACTGGAAAAGATGCTTGCTTTTTTATTTCCAGACCCATATGTGGGCCCCTAAGGAGCAGGGGCTTCCCTAATAGCTCAGTTAATAAAGAATCTGCTTGCAATGCAGGAGACCCTGGTTCAGTTCCTGGGTCAGCAAGATTCCCTGGAGAAAGGATAGGCTACCCACTCCCGTATTCTTGGACTTCCCTTATGGCTCACCTGGTAAAGAATCCGCCCACAATGTGGGAGACCTGGGTTCGGTCCCTGGGTTGGGAACATCCCCTGGAAAAGGGAAAGGCTACCCACTCCAGGATTCTGTCCTGGAGAATTCCATTGACTGTATAGTCCATGGGGAGTCAGAGTTGGACACAACTGAGTGACTTTCACTTCACTTCAAAGAGTAGGGACCACGTATCATTTTTCTTTGCATTCCTGAAGCCACTATAGTGCCTTACACCTTCTAGTCATTGTATTAAACATTTTATAGGTGAGCCTATTAAACCAGGAATAAGTACTCCTGTATCAAATGCCTGTGTCTCCACTGGACTGGTACTCATCCAGGGCACTGGTTCAAACTACAGCGTCTCAGGCCCCTTCCCTAGAGAATCAAATTCTGTCTATCTCATAGCTCTGATCATCAGGCAAGCTTAAGAAACACATTTACATCCAACTGTTTATCACATCTTTATCTGAAGTGTCCATGTGTTATATTTCCCATCACAGGGCAATCTTCAGCAGGTGAAGTTTCTCACATTCTAAAATAGGAAGCAGGGCCTTTCCATTTCCAGCCATGTATTCCCTCCCTGTTGATATTCAACCCTCCAAATGAAGCCTTATATAGTTGGCCCTGAGTATCTGTAGGTTCCACATCTGAGGATTCAATCAACCATGGATCAAAAAAAATTTTTTTAATTCTAGAAAGTACAAAAAAGCACAACTTGAATTTGCCACATGACAGTAACTATTCATATAGCATTGACATTGTATTAAGTATTATAAGTGAGTAATCCAGAGATGATTTAAGTAATCTAGAGGTGACTTAAAGGGTACACGAAGATGTGCATAGGTTATATGCAAACTCTATATGAGGGACTTGAGTGTCCTGGAACTGATCCCTATCCCACCCCTTACCCCACCCCCAGCAGACCCCAAGGGATGACTGTCTGTTCTCACTCTCATTACCAGAGCCTTCAAAGGTTCCTACCATAAGACAAGACAGTAGAGCCCACAGGTCTGTATTCTGTCTGACGGTGCCAGACTTGACTGCCTGGAAGTCTTCGCATCTGAAAGCCGGCCCTCCTGGCTCTCGGACTCCCTGACACAATATCCTTCCTGCCTGCTCAGCAACTGTGCTGGCTTGTGCTTATTGTATCTCACTATCTGTGTCTCTCTCGAGGAACACGGCCTAGGCAGCAGCTTTAGACCTCTCCTCAGGAGCACTTTGGGCTTCCCAGGTAGCGCTAGTGATAAAGAACCTGCCTGCCAATGCAGGAAACATAAGAGATGCAGGTTCGATCCCCGGGTCGGGAAGATCCCCTGGAGGAGGGCATGGCAACTCATTCCAGTATGCGTGCCTAGAGAACCCTATGGACAGAGAATCCTGGTAGGCTACTGATCATAGGGTCGAAAAGAGTCAGCCACGACTGCAGTGACTTAGCATGTGTGCACACTGGGAGCCTTTAGACACCAAGTAGGCCCCAGACTCCATCTTCCTCCCACCAGGACAGCATCTTATTTTCCTAGTTCCCATGGTGGACCTTCTCCTGCAAAATTTGATTCAAACGAAGAGTTCCATGGATCAAAAAGGTTTAAAAGCTACCAGGGTAAAGCACCATTTTTGAGCTGTACCATAATATCATTATTTTGACCTTCATCTCTCGAGGTCCCATTAGAACAAAAAGGAACTGCCCTTTAGGACGTTGAGAAGCCAGACCCAAGGACTATAGCTTTCATTTGTACTCCGCTGACTGACCAAACTGACTGACCCCTACGCCTGGACATCAACTTTTATCAATTCTTGGAAGTAGAAGAAACCTCAGAACAAATTAATACCTTCTGTATTAGTCAGTGATCTACTGCTGCATAAGAAATTACCCCAACACTTAGTGCTTCGAATGACAACATTTATCAACTCACAGTTCCTGTAGGCAAGGAATCCAGGCATCACTTAGCTGAGCTGTTTAATTCAGGCTCTGACAAGACTGCTGTCAAGATATCAGCCAGGACTGCAGTCATCTCGGGCCTGATTAGAGAAGGCTCCGCTCCCTAGACCACCCACGTGGTTGTTGGTAGGATTCAGTTTCTCGGGGGTACTGGACTAAGGGCCTCAGGTTCCTTTCTAGCTGTGGGCAGAAACTGGTGCCAGGGGGCTTCTCCATCCTCCAACTGACAGTTCACAACATAGCAACGGGCTTCCATCAGAGTCAGCGAGTGAGGAAGAGAGTGCAGGCTGGATAGCAGCAACCTAACCTTTTAGTTACCTAAGCTTGGAAATGCCATCCCATCCCTTCCGCTGTGTTGCTCATCAGAAGCCAGGCCCTAGGACCAGCCTACACTCAAGGGGAGAGGATCATACAAGAACACGAATACCAGGAGATGGGGACCACTGGGAGCCATTGTAGAAGCTGCCCACCATTCCTTCTAAAGGATGTGTGTGTGCATGCTAAGTCACTTCAGTCGTGTCCGACTCTGTGACCTTATGGACTGTAGCTCATCAGGCTCCTTTGGAGTGGGTTGTCATGCCCTCCTTCAGGGGATCTTCCCCATCCAGGGATCAAACCCATGTCTCTCAGGTCTCCTGCATTGGCAGAAGGGTTCTTTACCACTAGTGCCACCTGAGAAGCCCTTCTAAAGGATACCTATCAGGTAATCTAGTCAGAACCAATGGGATAAGATATGGTCAGACAGACCTAGGTTCAAATCTTGAGTCTGCCTCTTACTATTTTAATTGAACTTTTTATTTTGTATTGGAGTATAGCCAATTAACAATGTTATGATAGTTTCAGGTGAACAGCAAAGGGACTCAGCCATACATATACATGTAACCATTTTCCCCTAAACTCCCCTCCTATCCAGGCTGCCACATAACATCAAGCAGAGTTCTATGTGCTATACAGTAGGTCCTTGTTGGTTATCCATTTAAAATATAGCAATGTGTACAAACTCCCTCACTATCCCTTCCCCCTATCCTTCCCTCCACCTTCCCCCCCTTCCCCACAACCGTAAGTTCTTTCTCTAAGTCTGTGAGTCTATTTCTGTTTCTATTTTGTAAGTTCATTTGTATCATTTCTTTTGAGATTCCACACATAAGGGATGCCATACGATATTTCTTCTCTGTCTGACTTACATCACTCAGTATTCTCTAGGCCTACCCATGTTGCTGCAAATTGTATTATTTCATTCTTTTTCATCTGTTTCTTACTATTACATCTACTCCTGATAATAATGACAATGATTGCTCTTGCTACTAATTATTAGGCACTTTGAAGATCTTCACAAGCATTAATCTTTTCTGATGGTCACAACAGCCTTTTGAGAAAGTCCTTTTACTGCACCCATTGCACAGATGAGGAAACTGAGGCTTAGAAGAGTTCAGCCACTTGTCCAGGATCTCACAGCTAGTAAGCAGAAGCCAGATTCAACCATAGTGCTTCCTGTGCTGAGACCCCAAATTTATGCTCTGATTGCTAACTTATCTCCTGTCACCTCTTCCAGAAAAAAGTGATACTAACACTCACCTTCAAGGGCTAGTGGAGAGGATTAAAGAAGCTAATGAAATAAAGGCACATAGAGATCAATACAGGTAGGTATTTTGTTTAACAAACACTTGCAGAGCACTTTATCTCTGCCAGCGCTGTGCTGGTTCAGGCTTTACTTACCCAGTCTCACTCCAGCCCAGGAAGTAGGGGTAGTAAGTGGTTACACTGGCTTATCATAGCTGGGCTCGCTGAGCCTGTTAAACGACTCGAGGAGGTAGGTGCTTGGAGCACTGCGGGGCATGTGAGCCTAACCCCCAGCCTCCGGCCCCTGGATTTTTTGCCAGGGTTCTTGGGCTGCTGAGGTTGGCTTCATCCCTCCGTGTTCCATGCACAGCTCCCCTGCCCTGGGAACATCCTTCAACAGCTAATACCCCAGCTCACTCCTCCTACCAGAAGGATAACTCTGAGCTGCATATCACACAGTGTCCATCAGCACCTCCCGGAGTGACTTCACTGCTGTCTCACTGGCAGTAGGCAGAATGATACCACCTTTAGGACTGCCTTCCCTTCCCTGTCTCACTTCTCCACTCACTTACCCATGTTTTCTGAATCTTCCAGGTAAATTAGGGCTTCCCTGGTGGCTCAGATGGTAAAGAATCTGCCGGCAGTGCAGGAGACCCCGGTTCAATCTGAGTCAGGAAGATCCTTTGGAGAAGGGAACAGCTACCCACTCCAGTATTCTTGCCTGGAGAATTCCATAGGCAGAGGAGCCTGGTTGAACCTTCCAGATAAATTACTTGCACCCAAATCTTTGTCTCAGTGTCTGCTTCCAAGGAAGCTAAAACTGAGACAATACTATTATTACTGTTATCCCATATTCCCATGAGAACGCTGAAGCACAGAGAGGTGACGTTAACTTGCCTAAGGTTAAACAGCTAGGAAGCAGTAGAGTCAGAATTCAAACCCAGGCAGTCTGGCTCCTAACATGATGCATGATCATGTTTTTCTTTCTGACTAAGCTGGGTAAATAGAGTAAGATCCATTGCCTTATGGTGCTGAGCAAGGTGTCTTTCCACACCAAAGCAGTGTCACCAGTGGCTAGGTGTGCAAAGAGTTTCATGAACTACTACAAAGACCAACTCATTCTCTAATGAAAATGTCAGCTCCCCCGACACAGCTAGCTGTGATCCCCTGAAAGACATGATTATGGAATCCATGCTAATGGTATTATCATGCAGCAAGGATTTCTGGTGTGCTTGTAAACCTAAAGCTGTAATTGCCAAAAAGAACTCGTCGCCCACAAATCAAGCCCCTCTGTATTGACAATTACATCCAGTGTTGCATGGAATTTAATGCCTAAATAATGAAGTCAAAGAACAATGCTGGAGACGGAGCATTTGAATATACTTGATTGATTCATTTCTTGCTCCCATTTAATAACCCACTTAGTTGGTGATGGTTAAGTGCAGCAGACTTAGAAAGAACATAACACACAAGAGAGAAAACATTTCACAGATTAATAACTGGATGTGGGTACAAGCTGGCGCTCCCCTAATAGCAGCACAAAAATAGGTTATTGTCAAAAATCTGAATTTAATGTTCCAAAGTGAGGATCCGTGCTTTTCTTTTCCACGGTTCCATACTTATCACCACAGGCTAATGAAACATAAATCAGAAATCAGGAGCTAATAAATGCAATTCTGGGGGAGTATTTCTTTTATCTAATACCTTCCAAGATCGTGATCTTTGTTCAAGATCTTTAATGCTCAGATTATAATGTCTGAATAGTAAGCATATTCGATTATGATTGGACTCTCCAAAAGGCTAATTTATGAGCCCTGCAGCCTAACACGTGTGCATCATTTAAAGGAGGATTTGCTCACAGTTCGTTTATACCAATTTCTCCAGTATAGAGATAAACACTCTTCCGTTGCCTGTATGAATACAGTCATTCACATATGTATCTGGCTGGTTTGTTTGATTTGTACAGAAGGATGTACAATTAAATGATACTGACTCGGTGTATAAAGCAATTTGGGCAGGAATTTTGCTTTGGGGAACATTCTTTACTGTTCTGATGAAAGAAGGAGGTGGTTAGTCCACAGCGGTCACTCTCTCAGGTGGGACAGTGACAGAATGGGCTTCCTCTCCTGCCATCGTTCTTTCTGAAACAACTTCATGGTGTTTGTGGGAAAATATTTTCCCCCAACAAACTCAGTCTTAATGTGAGTTTATCAACATCCTCATCCCAATAATCTGCTGTGAGATTTACACTCTATGCCCTGTTTATCATAGAATGGCCACACCCTGGAGCAAAGTGAGAACTGCTTTGTGACTTTGCTATAGGGAGCTAGCAGAAGAAGGGTGAAGGCGTTTCCTATGTGCTTCAACCGTCCTGTGCTGAAAAGAACCTGGTCCTTTCATTCTGCAGGCTACTGACTTTTGCCACAGCATCAGTTATTTTTTTCTTTAATTATTGCCAAAGAGTATACAGGATACCAATTCAGTAAAACTGAATGGCACGATTAGCACTCAGATGTTAGGACAAACCTGGGGAAAATATCACGCAAAGACTTACATTTCAACTCTGCATATTTATACAAACTGATTCTGAGACCCCTGGCAATCAAGACATCAGGGGAACATCATCCCTTATTTGGCTCCATAGGGAGAAGAGACATTTTCCTGGGCAAGCACCACCACTAACCTGTAAAGTGCACCTCGGAGAGCTAGTAACATCCCCCCAACACCCTCTCCTCCACACACATCCCTTCCATGGACAGGCTCCTCTTGTTGAGTACAGAATGTCTACATGCAATTTGAAAATAAAATAAGTGCCCCCTGAGTGGGAACAGGCAAGCTTACTGAGCCTTAATGCGAGGAAGAAGACATCTCTTCCTCCAGGAAGAGTCAAAGAAAACAGCACAGCAAGCAGATGCTGGCTCGATTTCAGCTTCCACGTACTCCTTTGGCAGGACTGTACACAAGGACCTGGATTTAATTTTAAAACTTTTTCATGCAGGGCTTCAGACAGGACCACAGGAGGTAGGATGGGCAAAACTCTCAACAATGGGAATACTATTGGGTTCCCCGAAGCAAGGGTCAGCCTCTGGTGAAAATCAACATGTGTCTAAGGGGAATTCAAAGGAAAACAATTCTACAGGAGCCGAGATAAAGTAGTCTTACTTCTCTCAACAAGCTCAGGATATACCTTTGGAGAGAATGGAGAAATTGGTAAACCATTCAGCTAAGTAATGGTGCCATTAATAAGAGCAATGCCCAACCCAGAGGCAGACCTGCCAGGACCTGTAAGGGTCATCCGCCCTGTGGCAGGAATGGCAGAACAGAGGCAAGGCTGAGATACTGGTACAATTTCTACCTTCTGTCTTTTATTTCAACAAATAAGCCCCCTCTTTCCTTCTTTAAAGTCCTTCTCTTGAAGAGCTTGATTTAATGAGCCATTCAAGTGGACTGGCAAGCATAGAAACAGGCTATAAATTAGGAAAACAGCCCAGAAATCATTTGGTTCCACAGAGTAAAGGATAACTATGGGTGGTGGGAGCTTAAAGAGGAATGCCAATGTTGAGTCTCTTTGACACTGGAAAAGAAGGAGAAGGGAATGAGGTTTGGAATGAAGCTCTGGGATTTACTACTTGAAGCAATCCTCTGTAATCCTCTAATATTGAAAAGCCAACCAAAAACACCAAGTTAGAATATCAGGCTATTGTATTTTCCATAAGCATGGTGCCACTCAGTGGGAGAGCACTATATGCCTATAAATAGTCCTCAAAAGAGACCCTCCCACTGGAAAAGCCGCACCCCAATCGTGAGGGGAGGAGCCTCTTATAGATATAATCGGTACTGGCCAACCAGGGAGCACTATGCAAATTATGAGTCTTCTGATTGGACAGAGCCCGGGGGACGATGCCAACCTATGCCTATGCAATAGGGTTTAACCCTTCTGTTCTTGTTTTCACTGTCAGTCCGGAATCAAGATTAGCTTCACTCTCAGACTCTTAACTCATTAAGCAGGCAGAAAAGGTTTGTGGGCTCCTGGTGCTTGAGCTACAGAAAGCTAGCTAGTACAATGGAAGACCAGGGGGATATGCCTCCCCCTGTTCCAAGAGTTTTCTTCATGACCTATTGTACTATGATCAACATCTGGAATGAACAACAATAACTGCAAAAAGCCTTGAGGGGCTTCACCTATTTACATATAAATAGTTCTGACCAGAGTTGGCCACCAGCAACGGTTAATTTAATTTACTATCCCTTGGCAAAAGAATAGTCATTGGTTTTCGAGCACTTTTAACCTTGGTAGACCCTTGGGAAATAAAAATTAGATTGAGAGAAAATTACCAGTGGTGGAGAACAGTATAAAAGTGACAGTAACATATATAAACCTCCGGCAGGAGTGGAATAAAGTGGCATATTATTGTTTGCTGGCTCCCAAAGTTCAATATTTCTTCTGTGATTTACACTTCGCCACTGTCTCACCCCCCGGAGTATTTCTGGCCACTCGGGGCAGTCTCTCCCAAGATACACATCCTTGTTACTGTCAGAAAAGGACCAGATTACCTGGCTAAACAGGGAGAGATATTTAGACAAAGAGCCATGAGAAAACGGAACTCAACAAATAAGAGTTTAAAGAGACGCCTGGAATGAAGCAGGGGAGTGTCTGGGTGGTCGAGGCTGTCCTTCTGCGTTCTCTTAGAATTCTACAGTAATGCTCAGCTCTGACCCCAGATTCTGGCTAATGCTACCTCTTTCAGCTTCACTGCTCACCATGGATGTTGCCATTCCATGAAACTTCCTGTGTTCACACACACACACACGCTATTCCACAATGGTGTCTCTTCCCTGAACATTTGCTCACATGATATCCTCTGCCTGGACCACCTTTCATCCCCTTCCCTGTTTTGCCTGTCTAGCTCCTAACTGCCCTTCAAAGCAGCCCAGGTTATCACCTCTTCTAGGAAGCATTCCCGGATCATCTCCAGGCCAGGTGAGCACCTGCTTTGTCTCAGCCCCGGGAACTTGCCTCTTATACTGTTCATATCCATCTGTCCATGTGTTTTCATCATCCCCACTCCAGAACACACAATGAGTCTGTTGTGATCGCCTAGAGAACTGAAAATTTAAGTTCAGAGAGAAAGGTCAGGGTTCAAAACAAGCAATGGAGGTATGGAGCTCAGGAAACTTCTAACGGACATCTCCAGCTGGACGGGTTTCCTCACATAGGCTTTTTCCTTCCTGCATATACCACAATTGTGTCCTGATTGTGTAATTATTTGATTAATGCACACACACACATACATACACAAAATTATAAAGACCGATATTTTTAGTATTTAGTACAGTGCCTAGCACATATATACCCTATAAACATGCAGTAGTTAATTAATGGCTTAATTAATTAATCAGCATGAACAGATAAGAGAGATAAAAGCAGAAATAAGGTCATAGATGGGGCTAAATTCCAAAGTTCATTTGTATGTCTGCTGCTGCTAAGTCACTTCAGTCGTGTCCGACTCTGTGCAACCCCAGAGACGGCAGCCCACCAGGCTCCCCCGTCCCTGAGATTCTCCAGGCAAGAACACTGGAGTGGGTTGCCATTTCCTTCTCCAATGTAGGAAAGTAAAAAGTGAAAGTGAAGTTGCTCAGTGGTATCTGACTCTAGCGACCCCATGGACTGCAGCCCACCAGACTCCTTGGGATTTTCCAGGCAAGAGTACTGGAGTGCCATTGCCTTCTCCTTTGTATGTCTACCTGGAACAAAATAGACATGGACACTGTATGAAAACAATGGATACTGAGCTCTAATTCTAATGAAATTATAACCAGGCCTGGGAGGGTGTGCATCTGAGACTTATGTTTAAACAAATATTGAAACCACCATGGTATTTCTCTTCCCCAGTTATCCCCAAACCTACAATTTATGGAGTATAAGCAGATTTAAACAATGAAGCTGTCTACATCCGACCAAAACCCTCATTTTACATGTAAGGAGGTGAAGCAAGATTTTATTCACTTATCCACTGGCATGATAACATCTCTTGAAGAAAACACTATATTTATTTAGGAGACAATTTAATTAACAGTTTGAAGTAGTGAATGAGGCCAAAAAGTTATGCGCAAGTCACAGGAGAAGAACACCAAAGTGGCTTGGATAAAAGGTGACCACAGTTAATCATTGATTCTCTTATTTTATCAAGTTCAGTTATGAGTGGAATTTGCAAGTTTGGGGCAGAGAAGAATTGCTCTGATAACAGGAGGGGATCCAGAGCACTAAACTGGGTGTCAAAGAAGGAAAACACAGACATAATATAATAGTAATACACTTGGGAAGCTTTCAATTTGCTTGTGATGTGGTAACTTATTGTGATAGCTCATTGCTATGTCTCCCCAACAACCTCTTTAGTAAATGTGCTTGAGTCTTGTGTGAGTGGATTTTACCTGAGGGCGTGGGGCTCAAATAATATGATCAGTGAATAGCAGACATCTGGATGTTAAAGGAATAGGAAAAATGATTCTTAGCCAAGCTAAACAACTTGCCAAAGGACCCTCTGCTAGCCACAGATTGAACCATTTCAGATCTATCAGCTTTATCTCTCCCTTTCTTATATATTAAGGATTTCAACCAGCCATTTAGTGCACGATTCTGAAAGGAAAAAAAGAAGGAAGGGTAAGTTCATTTTGATGAGTTAACGTCAACACTTATTGACATCTAATACATGTCAAACAATTTACATGGACGCATTTAAACTTCATAACTATGAAGCAGTTGGCATTATTTCTCTTTTATAGATGAAGAATAAAGGAATTCAGGACCATGGAAGTAAATTATTCCAAGTCAGGCAGCCAGTGGTGTTAGAACCTGGACTTGAATTCTCATCTATCTTTCCACCATATATTACAGTATCATGTATGGGTGTGAGAGTTGTACCACAAAGAAGGCTGAGCACTGAAGAACTGATGCTTTCAAACTGTGGTGCTGGAGAAGACTCTTGAGAGTTCCTTGGACTACAAGGAGATCAAACCAGTCAATCCTAAAGGAAATCAACCCTGAATATTTACTGGAAAGACTGATGCTGAAACTGAAGCTCCAGTACTTTGGCCACCTGATGCGAAGGACTGATTCATTGAAAAAGTCCCTGATGCTGAGAAAGATTGAAGGTAAAAGGAGAAGGGGGCAGCAGAGGATGAGATGGTTGGATAGCATCACTGACTCAAACTACATGGATCTGTGCAAACTCCAGGAGATAGTGAAGGACAGGGGATCTTGGCATGCTGCAGTCCATGGGGTTGCAAAGAGTTGGATGCAACTTAGCGACTGAACACCACCACTACCACTAACCCTCAAAAGGGCTGGATGATGGCTAAAGAAGGAAAAGGGAGTTTGGGAAAAGATGCCATCCATTCAGGTATGGTTTCCAGGGAGAACTGTTGCCATGGAGTATTTTAATACTCTAGGGTGTCAAAAAAGGTGTACAGGTAAGATACATAACCATGAACTGGGAACCATGGGACTTGCGTTTGGTTTAATCAGCAAGGAAGTCACATAGCATGGTGTTTTGGAGTCAGGCAAATCCTGGCTTGAATCATGGCTCTGACTTATTATCTGAAACAGTTCAACTCTAAACATCCATTTAGAAATAATAATCATAAACATAAATTTAACAGTTAATCAAAAGAAGAACAGCCCTTCTGAATCAGGGAACAACTGTTACCAGAGAATATGAACTCTAAATCTCCTTCATGGGATTCATAGCAGCCTCAGTTAACAAAGAGTAAGAGCTCAGCCTTGTAATTTCCTTAAGTCCTAAGAATAAACTGGAACATCTGGTGTCTATAGAATAGTCTTCAACTTTATAGAAGAAACAAGGTTGACAGTGTGACCTTGGGAAAATTACTTCACCTTTTTGAGACTCAGGGTTGTCATCTGTAAAATGGGGGTAGTCAAGCACAAAAGTCACTTTTGTGAATGATCTGAGATACTGCGTACAAAGAGCTGAGCACAGTGTCTGGCACATTAAAGGGAGTGATGATGGTGGCAATGATGATGATGATTACAAACAGGACAATGACGAAAACAATGATGTAAAGACAAGACCATGATGAGAGAATGATGTGTTAAGGATGATGTGGTAGAAGTATCGCTCCTGGGGGCTGATGCTGATGATGTTAATGATGCTAATGAAGACTGACATGGTAGAAGACGATAATGATGATGATTACAATGACACCAAAGACACGTGATTCAGTGGTAAGACCATGATGAACAGTGTTTGTGACGCTGCTGTATTTGTGTGTGTTGATGACACTGGTACAGGTGAAGGAGATGAAGAAAGAAGAAACAGTAGAAAGAGGAAGGAAAACAGAAAAAGGAAGAAGGAATTAAAAGAAGAAAGAGGGGAATTTCCCTAAAGCAGCCACTATAACTCAGAGATGACCAGGTCTCACAAACCCAAATCTAAGGTACTTTGCTTCTCCAACTAGAACAGATACCCCCTTCCTGACTGGAGCAACATCAGGTACAACAGTGGAGATGGGATCCCCCTTCCACCTCATTTTCCAGCATTTTCCTCACCCAAGAATGAGAAAAGAACCTTATTCTTCCAATCCTGTGTGTAGACATGTGCTCACCATAACCATTATAGCCAGATACTTTCTGTGCACTGGAACCCACACCATGAAGACTAATGAAATATAGGGTCAATCCTCAAGAGCTGAGTGTCCAAGAGACTGAGACCTCACCTGGGAGTACCTGGCCAAATCACCTCCTCGATGTCATCATTCACGAAATGGAAACTACACCTTTTCAAGAGTTCTAAGACTATCAAGTGGATGAATAAGATCACACAAGTAAATATACTCTGAGTTCTCTCAAGTAGCTACTATGAATATCTCAATTTTAGATAATTAAGAAGTGCTGAATTATTCTAATGGGTAGAAGCATTTAACAAGTTAATTAATCTCTCTGAATCTCTTTTTGATGAAATAATAATCTTATACAGCAGTACCTATCTTATAGTAACAAGCTTTGTTGTTGTTGTTGAGTTGCTAAGTTGTGTCCAACTCTTTGCAACCCCATGGACTGCAGCACACCAGGCTTCCTGTCCCTTCACTATCTCTAGGAGTTTGCTTAAACTCATGTCCACTGAGTTGGTGATGCCCTCCAACCATCTCATCCTCTGCCACCCTCTTCTCCTTTTGCCTTCAATCTTTCCCAGCATCACGGTCTTTTCCAACGAGTCACTTCTTCACATCAGGTAGCCAAAGTGCTGGAGCTTTGGCTTCAGCATCAGTCCTTCCAATGAATATTCATGGTTGATTTCCTTTAAGATTGACTGGTTTGATTTCCTTGCAGTCCAAGGGACTCTCGAGTCTTCTCAAGTACCACAATTTGAAGGTATCAATTCTTGGCATTCAGCCTTCTTTATGGTCCAACTCTTACACCCATACATGACTACTGGAAAAACCATAGCTTTGCCTATACTGACCTTTGTCAGCAAAGTGATGTCTTCACTTTTTAATATGCTGTCTAGGTTTCTTATACCTTTCCTTTCAAGGAGCAAGCATCTTTTAATTCAAGGCTATAGTCACTGTTTGCAGTGATTTTTGGAGAAATCTGCAGTGATTCTGGACAAGCCTTAACTGAGATAATCTGTATGAAGAGTTCAACATAATATCTTTCTTATGGCCTCCTCCAGTAACATTAGCTGAGATTATTATTAGTGTAGGAGACAACAAGAAAATAAAACAAATATAGCCAAAGTACATTATTATTGTGTGAATCTTCTGCTTGAAATTTTCAGTGGTTTTCTTGCAGTTCTAAGGATAGAATCCAAATATTTAATACAGCTGGCAAAGCCCTTTATGACCTGGCTCCTGTCTAACTCTAGCCACAGACTAAATCTTCCTAAACTGCTTTCACACCTTCCAGGTTTCAAGGCCTTTCTCTCTTCACACTCTTTCATCATGCTGCTCACCCTCCTAGAGCACTCAGCCCCAGGCTTGGAGGAGCCGCCTTCCTCCAGGAGCCTAACACCCTTGAATATCCCATATCACAGTGTGGCTGGGTAACTTCCTGGTGACTTATCTGTTTCCACAACTACTTGGGATTGAGATGGTATATGCTCAGTCGCTCAGTTGTATCCAACTCCTTGCGACTCTGACTCCATGGATTATAGCCCGCCAGGCTCCTCTGTCCATGGGATTTCCCAGGCAAGAATACTGGAGTGGGTTGCCATTTCTTCCTCCTGAGATACTGACTGTTAATATTCACCATCTAACACAGCACCTGGCACAGAGTAGAGCTTGCTAAATGAAGGAAAGAGTGCTATGATTGACGTGAGCCTGGGGCACAGCAAAGGAGCATGGAGGGGGGTCAGAGGGAGCCAAATGGAGAATCTATCCAGACAGATAAAAAGAGTAAGAGCATTCCAGAAAGAGAGAACAGCATGCATAAACAGAAGTATGACAGCATGGTACATTGGGGAAACTTCATATACATGGGTAGCACTGAAATACAGGATTCCAGAATAGGGTGGTACAAGATGATTTTCATTGTGTGTGCTGGCAAGCAACCTGGGCTTTATCCTGTAGACACTGCACAACCATTGAAGAACTGAAAGCAGAGGACTCATCCGACCAGACTGAGATTAGTGACTGGGACTTAGGATGTCTCTTTCATTATTTCTCATCCTTTCTTCTCACCCATCCCATCCTTTTTCTCTCCTTTATTATACCTTCTCAAATATATTCTTTCCTTTCCTATAGTTTCCCTTTACATGGATTTTGTTGACCCTGGATGTTAGAGAACCATGAATTTCAGGAGGTAGTCCTACCAGCTTCAATTGAGATTCAGGTAAATAACCTTCCAATCCAACATGACCCAAAACACAAATAGACACTTCTCCCCAACATGAGGACTCTACACATGGTCTGAAAGTGAGGCAGAAGAGATATCTTCATCTTGATATAAAGGGAACATGCTTGTTGCTTGCTTAAAATAATTATTTACCTGAGAGTGTCTGTGGAAATACTAAGCTTTTCCAGCAACCAATGCACTTCCTTTATAATTGTAAATATGACTCTTCTCATCCCTCCTTTTTTATGTAACTTCTGACTAACCTCTTTCAGTGCAAAATTACCAGGAAATTCCACTGAATAACATGGCTAATGAAATTATTCTAAGATGATCGCTATCAAACTCAAAGTCCTAGACTTAAATTTGAGAATGAAGGTTAGGGTTAAGATTTAAGAGCTAACACCTATCCTGCTCAAACTCTTCCAGAAAATTGCAGAGGAAAGTAAACTTCCAAACTCATTCTATGAGGCCATCACCCTAATACCAAAACCTGACAAAGATGCCGCAAAAAAAGAAAACTACAGGCCAATATCACTGATGAACATAGATGCAAAAATCCTTAACAAAATTCTAGCAATCAGAATCCAACAACACATTAAAAAGATCATACACCATGACCAAGTGGGCTTTATCCCAGGGATGCAAGGATTCTTCAATATCCGCAAATCAATCAATGTAATACACCACATTAACAAATTGAAAAATAAAAACCATACGATTATCTCAATAGATGCAGAGAAAGCCTTTGACAAAATTCAACATCCATTTGTGATAAGAACTCTCCAGAAAGCAGGAATAGAAGGAACATACCTCAACATAATAAAAGCTATATATGACAAACCCACAGCAAACATTGTCCTCAATGGTGAAAAATTGAAAGCATTTCCTCTAAAGTCAGGAACAAGACAAGGGTGCCCACTTTCACCATTACTATTCAACATAGTTTTGGAAGTTTTGGCCACAGCAATCAGAGCAGAAAAAGAAATAAAAGGAATCCAAATTGGAAAAGAAGAAGTAAAACTCTCACTATTTGCAGATGACATGATCCTCTACATAGAAAACCCTAGAGACTCCACCAGAAAATTACTAGAACTAATCAATGATTATAGTAAAGTTGCAGGATATAAAATCAACACACAGAAATCCCTTGCATTCCTATACACTAATAATGAGAAAACTGAAAGAGAAATTAAGGAAACAATTCCATTCACCATAGCAATGGAAAGAATAAAATACTTAGGAATATATCTACCTAAAGAAACTAAAGACCTATATATAGAAAACTATAAAACACTGGTGAAAGAAATCAAAGAGGACACTAACAGATGGAGAAATATACCATGTTCATGGATCGGAAGAATCAATATAGTGAAAATGAGTATACTACCCAAAGCAATTTATAGATTCAATGCAATCCCTATCAAGCTACCAACAGTATTCTTCACAGAGCTAGAACAAATAATTTCACAATTTGTATGGAAATACAAAAAACCTCGAATAGCCAAAGCTATCTTGAGAAAGAAGAATGGAACTGGAAGAATCAACCTACCTGACTTCAGGCTCTATTACAAAGCCACAGTTATCAAGACAGTATGGTACTGGCACAAAGACGGAAATATTGATCAATGGAACAAAACGGAAAGCCCAGAGATAAATCCATGGACATATGGACACCTTATCTTTGACAAAGGAGGCAAGAATATACAATGGATTAAAGACAATCTCTTTAATAAGTGATGCTGGGAAAACTGGTCAACCACTTGTAAAAGAATGAAACTAGAGCACTTTCTAACACCATACACAAAAATAAACTCAAAAGGGATTAAAGATCTAAACGTAAGACCAGAAACTATAAAACTCCTAGAGGAGAACATAGGCAAAACACTCTCTGACATACATCACAGTAGGATCCTCTATGACCCACCTCCCAGAATATTGGAAATACAAGCAAAAATAAACAAATGGGACCTAATTAAACTTAAAAACTTCTGCACAACAAAGGAAACTATTAGCAAGGTGAAAAGATAGCCTTCAGAATGGGAGAAAATAATAGCAAATGAAGCAACTGACAAACAACTAATCTCAAAAATATACAAGCAACTCCTACAGCTCAACTCCAGAAAAATAAATGACCCAATCAAAAAATGGGCCAAAGAACTAAATAGACATTTCTCCAAAGAAGACATACAGATGGCTAACAAACACATGAAAAGATGCTCAACATCACTCATTATCAGAGAAATGCAAATCAAAACCACTATGAGGTACCATTTCACGCCAGTCAGAATGGCTGCGATCCAAAAGTCTACAAGCAATAAATGCTGGAGAGGGTGTGGAGAAAAGGGAACTCTCTTACACTGTTGGTGGGAATGCAAACTAGTACAGCCACTATGGAGAACAGTGTGGAGATTCCTTAAAAAACTGGAAATAGAACTGCCTTATGATCCAGCAATCCCACTGCTGGGCATACACACTGAGGAAACCAGAAGGGAAAGAGACACGTGTACCCCAATGTTCATCGCAGCACTGTTTATAATAGCCAGGACATGGAAGCAACCCATCAGCAGATGAATGGATAAGAAAGCTGTGGTACATATACACAATGGAGTATTACTCAGCCATTAAAAAGAATACATTTGAATCAGTTCTAATGAGATGGATGAAACTGGAACCTATTATACAGAGTGAAGTAAGCCAGAAAGAAAAACACCAATACAGTATACTAATGCATATATATGGAATTTAGAAAGATGGTAACAAAACTCTGTGTACGAGACAGCAAAAGAGACACTGATATATAGATCAGTCTTATGGACTCTGTGGGAGAGGGAGAGGGTGGGGAGATTTTGGAGAATGGCATTGAAACATGTATAATATCATGTATGAAACGAGTTGCCAGTCCAGGTTCAATGCACGATACTGGATGCTTGGGGCTGGTGCACTGGGATGACCCAGGGAGGGTATGGAGAGGGAGGAGGGAGGAGGGTTCAGGATGAGGAACACAGGTATACCTGTGGCGGATTCATTTCGATATTTGGCAAAACTAATACAATATTGTAAAGTTCAAAAATAAAATAAAATAAATAAAACTGAAAAAAAAAAAGATTTAGGTTTAGTTCTGTAAAGCAATTAGCCATCAATTAAAAATAAATAACTTTTTAAAAAAGATTTAGGTTTAGGGTTAAGGTTTTGAGCTTGGATCAAGGTTAATGTTATGGGTAGGTTAGATCTGGGTAATGTTTGAGTAGATAAGAATAGGTAATGTTAAAGTAGGTAAGAGTAGGGTTAGATTAGGGTTAAGGCTGGTGTCAGGTTTAACACTGGAGTTATAGTTAAGGGACTTCTGGGGAAAGGGAAATGAGATTGAAGGGCAGTTAAGATTCTAATGACTTTAACACACACACATCAAACACTTATATTACCTTTTTTTTTTTCTGTTGAACTTCACTCAAAATAGTAATAATAAAAAAGGAATCTACTTTTGTCTGATTCATGAATGGGGTTTGAAAGATCACTGATCTAAGCAACCTCCATAGCCATGTATTAGATTCAAAGACAGACACCATGAGCCATTTTTCAGGAACTCAACATGCTCATGAGTAAGAAGCATTTAGACTCCTGCAGGCATGGTATCTTCATAGCTGAAGCTGCCCCATAACAGGAGAGGACAACTGGAATCCCTGGGGGTGAGAGAACAGTCTAGGTGCCCTTTCCTCCTGACTGGCAGGAGCTGGGAAGTATGATCAGGAGTAGGAACAAGACCACACATGTCCTCTCTGTGGTAGGTGGAACTAAGGGAAATAGTATAGAATGATTATTGCCTGAGCCAGTTAGAAGTTCCAAGAACAGGCCTCTGGATTCAAGAGGTTAGGAAAAAACTATGGTATGAAACCAAGGATTGCTGGGGAGCTAATAATTGATCAAGTGTGGAGAAATTTTTGAGACTGAGGATTAGTATACTTTTTATTACAGTAGGTATCAGCAAAACTTTTCTGTAAAGGGCCAGATAGTAAATATTTTAGGCTCTGGAGCCAAAAATAGTCTCTGTCATAGTTACTGAACTCTCTGCTGCTCTAGAACAGAAGTAGCCATAAACCATATATATACAAATAAGCATGCTTTGTCCCAGTATTTAGTTTAAAAAATTAGGCAGCAGACTGTATTTGACCCTGGGTCATGATTTGTTGACTCTTGTACTAGGGTATTTGAGAACAACTTTTGTGATCCTCTATAAGAAGGGTGTTCTGAGAACTGAATCAATATAGAGATATACAGAATGAAGATATTGGAGAACAAATCAAGGCTGTAGCATTAGTAGAAACCCTGGATCCAGCCATACCTGAAACTAACATCCCTGATACCTTCATTTACATGACACAGTGAATTATTCTTTGTAAGTAGTATGAGTGAAGTCTCTGTCCACTGAAACCAGAAAATCTCCAGTTGGTAGCCACAGCACACAAGATGTCACCAAAAAATGTCCAGTCTCATCCCAAATCTTCTGACTCCCATTCCAGCTCTCATCCATTTCAACCAGCATCAGGCAGAATGAATGCACTACTTGAGATATCTTTTGTCCTAGCCAAAGACCCATGTCACCAACGTGGGTTGGATTCTGCTCCAAGAAACCCCCACTTTTTGAAATATCATTAAAGGAAAGTATGTGCTTAAGAAATACTACCCATGGATGTGGAAAGTTGACAGAACAGCCCTGGAGGGCCAGATGGATTCCAAACAGCTGTGACTTGATGGAGGCGCTCCATTTGGCAGGACCAGGAAGAGCTCAGCAGGAACAGCATCAATTAGCAACCTCTTCTTAAAGAGGATGATTGCAGCACATCACTGCAGTCAAGCTTCATGCAGCCACTACAAATGATAGTTATAAAGCCTCTGTAGCAACATGTAGACATGGTTGATACGGTTTTAAAAGAGAACCTCAGAATACACTGTAATTCTCTTTCATTGATGAAGGGATGATTAATTGATACAAACTCTCTAGAAAGCAATTTTGCAATATGGTTTGAAAACCCTTACAATCAAAACCCTCATAACTTTCAATTCAGCAATCCTCCTCTCCTATAAGAAACTATCCTAAGCAAATAATCAGAAATGTAAACACAGATTTATGCCCAAGAATGTTCATCACAGCATTATTTATAATAGCAATAAAAGAAAATAGTGCCCAAATGCTGAAGGTAAGAAGTTGATGAAATATATTATGGTATATAGCCAGAGGATGGAAAGTTCTGATAGCCAGCAAAAAATACAATTAGGAAGAATTTTTAATAACATGAGAATATATTCACACTATGGTAGGTTAAAAAATAGCACACAAATTGCATATATCCTGTGATAACCTCTAAATAATATATGGTGAAGTCTTTTTACTTACCTAAATATGGTGATGAAATATTTGTGTTGGCGGGCTCAGGGCTCCTCTTATGGGTTTATTTGCATAGGAATGTTTTTCCAGGGGCAAACGAGCTAACAAGGAGGTGATAGGAGTTGTCCTAGAAAGAGAAGAAAGCAAGAACAATTAAAGGCATGTACAACGAAGTAGCATCTGACCCCTCATGCTAATATATTGGAAGGGCCCCATTGAGTTGAAGTTGAGGAGATTCTCAAGATCTCAAACACTTCTTCTCCAGGGAAGCCTTCCTCTTCCCCTATATGAGGTCTGGTACCTCTGATATAAGCTCTCAAAGCACTTTTTTCATTTCTATTTCAAAGCACATAATAAATGTTGTCATCGTATATTTAGATGACATGCCATTCTCATGCACCAGTCCTGTCTTGTTGAATATAGTAGTCACTTTTAAAAAATTGTTTATTAGCATACAGTTGATTTACAATGTTGTGTTTGTTTCAGATGTACAGTAAGTGAATCAGTTATACATATATCCACTCTTTTTTAGATTTTTTTCCCCATATAGGTCATTACAGAGTATTGAATCAGATCAGATCAGATCAGTCGCTCAGTCATGTCCGACTCTTTGCGACCCCATGAATTGCAGCACGCCAGGCCTCCCTGTCCATCACCAACTCCCGGA
>NW_011494644.1:331230-339103 GCF_000754665.1 Bison bison bison | reverse complement strand
GCTCAGACTCACGTCCATCGAGTCAGTGATGCCATCCAGCCATCTCATCCTCTGTCGTCCCCTTCTCCTCCTGCCCCCAATCCCTCCCAGCATCAGAGTCTTTTCTAATGAGTCTCTTCACATCAGGTAGCCAAAGTACTGGAGTTTCAGCTTTAGCATCATTCCTTCCAAAGAAATCCCAGGGCTGATCTCCTTCAGAATGGACTGGTTGGATCTCCTTGCAGTCCAAGGGATTCTCAAGAGTCTTCTCCAACACCACAGTTCAAAAGCATCAGTTCTTTGGCGCTCAGCCTTCTTCACAGTCCAACTCTCACATCCAGAGTTCTCTAAACTTACAGTAAGTCCTTATAGTTTTCAGTCATTTTGAATAGCAAATTCCATGGACAAAGGAACCTGGCAGGCCGCAGTCCATGGTTTGCAAAGAGTTGGACACAACTGAGCAACTGAGCATACACACATACCTTGAAATTTAAGTATAAATTAATTCAGAAATTTTCTGGTGGTCGAATGATTAGGACTTCACCTCCAGTGCAGGGGGTACAGGTTTAACCCCTGGAAATAGGACCCCACCTGCCTCAGGGCCAAAAAAATAGAATACAAATAACAGAAACAATATTGCAAGAAATTCAATATAGATTTTTAATGGTCCACATCTGCAGAAATCAACACAATATTGTAAAGTGATTGTCTTCCAATTAAGAATAAATTTTTTTAAAAAATCAACAAGGACCTACTATATAGCACAGAGAACTCTACTCAGTACTCTGTAATAACTTATATAGGAAAAGAATCTGATAAAGAATGGATATATGTGTATGCATAACTGAACCATTTTGCTGTATACCTGAAACTACCACAGCATTATAAATCAACTATACCCTAATATAAAATAAAAATCAAATAAATTTTAAATGATCTGAGAAGAATAAATAATAAAAATGGTTCACATCAAAAAAAAAAAAAAACCTTTTCAAATAATTAATTCAGATAAGATACTGGAGTGGATAGCCATTTCCTTCTCTGCAGGATCTTCCCAATCCAAGGATCAAGCCCTTGTCTCCAGCTTTCTAGGAAGATTCCTTACCACTTGAGCCATCAGGGAAGCCAGATAAGACCAAACAAAAGTCTATTTCTTGGACAAACAAGCCACATTTCAAGTGCCCAAGAGCTGAATGTGACTAGTGGCCATCACCAGGGACAGTGGACAGTGTAGATATAAAACACATCCATCATCACAATCTTCCAGAACATGCTGTCTTGCTTACGCTCCCTGCTTCCTAACATCTGGCCCATTACAAACACTCAATAATATTCGCTGAATGAATATACAGCAAGGAAACATTCTCATTAAAAAAGAGGGTCCCAGTATAGCACCTCCTTCTTAGATTTGTCCCTTTTCCTAACAATCCAGCACCATCAAGATCTAGTTATGAATACATGAGGTAAGGAATAAACAGAATAAATGATGATAAAAGAGTTCTGAGCTCTAACTAGGAATCCAAATGTGCAGCATCAGCCCTGACAGCAAGGGTGTCATGATGACATGTGTCTTATCCACCTTCTCAGGAGGAATTCTGAACTGGAAGTAGCTTATCCCTGTCACTGGGACCAGGGTGCTTGGGATGACGCAGCTGAGTGGCTGATGGTGGCCAGCCCATTCTCTCTTCTCTTCATCACTGTTTTTTTTTTTTTTTTTTTCTTCCCTGATAGCTAAAGGATTAAGCTTAAAATTTGGGTCTTGGTCATGAACATTCTGAACTCTGGAGCTTTAGAAGACCCGGGCTATTCAACCTTTGTATGCCCTTCACAAAAGATGCCAGCAAGTCACGAACCTCAGTATGGAGCACGAAACACTTCCTTACCTACAGGAGGTACTCAGATCAATGTTGAATTAACAGGTAACTCTTAGTCTTGGAGAGAAGGTATCTGGTGAGTAACATCATTCATTCGGCAAACGTTTATTGGGCATCTACTGGGAGACAGGCAATGCTTAGGCACTTGGAGACATACCAGTGAACAAAAGAGAAATAGAAACATACACCTTCATGAACCTTACGTGCCAGGCTTTTCAGCCCTGGCCGAATATTAGAATCAGCCGGGGATTTTTGAAACTCCCCATTACTTGGGGCACACACACACATATGCACACAGATTCTTATTAAAACAGTCCATAAGGACTAGAAAAAGGATTTTTCTTAAACTTCACAGCTGGCTTCAATGAACAGTCACCTGGAGAAACGTCAGAACCAGTGGTTCTAAAAGTGGTGATCCCCAGACCAGCAGCACCTGGGAATCTGTTAGAAATGCAAATTCGGGACTTCCCTGGTGGTCCAGTGGTTAAGAATCCACCCTGCAGTGCAGGGGAGGTGGGTTTGATCCCTGGTCAGGGAACTAAGATTCCCACATGCTACAGAGCGACTAAGCCTGCACGCTGCAACACTGAGCCCGCGCGCCACAACTAGACAGTCTGTGCGCCACAAGGAAAGATCCCACATGACGATGAAGATCCTGCATCCTGCAGGTAAGACCCAACATAGCCAAATAAATAAATGTGTACGTGTGCTCAGCTGCTCAGTCATGTCTGACTCTCTGCAGCCCCGTGGACTGTAGCCTGTTAGGCTCCTCTGTCCATTGAATTTTCCAGGCAAGAATACTGGAGTGAGGTTGTCATTTCCTACTCCAGAGGATCTTTTCAACCCATGGATCGAATGTGTGTTTCCCGCTTGGCAGGCAGATTCTTTACCACTAGCGCCACTGGGAAGCCCCAAATAAATAAATAAATATTTTCAAAAAGATAAAAGAAATGCAAGCTCTCAGACCTCTCCCTAGATGTACAGAAACAGAAACTCTGGGATGGGGACCCAGGAAGCTGTGTTTTAACACGCTTTTCAGCCAACTCTGATGCATTCAAAAGTTTGAGAACCACTAGTCGAAAAAAAATTACCTGGAGAAATGAGTTTTTAAAGAAAGAAGAATCCTGCTGTCCGTCTTTTTCCCAAAGCCTTCCTGCCAAGTCATTAAACCTGGATAGGAATCGTAAGAACAGCTTCCCCACGTGGGTACCCGAATGCCACACTGCTGGGTTTCAGAGGCTCTCACCAGCTGCTCAAGGCACTGCCTCGCTAGCTGGGACTCCCGCCCCCACCCAGTTCCCCAATTAGCAAGGCCTCCCCACTGCCAATGAGCCTGGCACAGACACCCTCCGCTGACTTCCCCATAATCACCTGCAGGTGTAATGGGCCCCCACAGTCATATGATGTTCCAGGCTCCCAGAGAGCTGCACAGACAGGGCACAGGCCCATACAGAGACGCACGGCCCACCGTGGCACACACACATACAGCTTCATGTTACATGATACACAGAAGCACTTTCCTACTCTGTCACAAACGATGTCACAAACACATGCATAGCACTCATTGTCAAGCACACATTCACATCCTCTTACTCTGTTCTAGACACACACACACACACCCACACACATCACACTCTACCAGAAACTCTCAAATTTGTCTGCATATTGGCCTCACCTGTGAAAGTGTGAAAGTGTTAGTCACTCAGTTGTGTTCAACTCTTTGTGACTCCATGGACCAGGGATCGAACCTAAGTCTCCTGCCTTGCAAGCAGATTCTTTACCATCTGATCTACCAGGGAAGCCCACCTAGGAGTTTAAATTCTGATGCCCAGGCCACACCCTGCATAAATTAAACAAGGATCTCTGGAGTTGGGATGCGGGTATCTATGTTTTCAAAAGCTACCCAAGTGGTTCCAAAGTGTAACCAAGGTTGAGAATACTGCTCTCCACCCTGGTCCTTGACTAACAGGAAGAAGAAGAAGTAGAGGGTCTCAGCTTCTTTCAGAAAGGAAGAGACAAGATCAACGGGGGAAACTGGAATTCAAAGATTTCCCAAAGTCTTCTGTAGCATCCTTTGATTCACAAGTATCTGGATCACTAATTTTGTGTTTCTTGAGCATGTCCTGCTAAGTCTTATTCCATCTGCTGATGCCCATGCATCGAAGACCATCAGGAACACACTTTCATCAGACAAAACTGTGTTTATTGACCCACTGCACTGAGGCGGGGCAGGGTGGGGGGGTGGCGGTGGTACACCAAGGAGAACATGGGGCATCTCAGCAAGAGACTAATAGCAAGAACTCACTTTTGAATTGGGGCTGGTGGTGTGGGATTTGTGGGAGGTTTCAAGGGAGCAGGGCTTTGCTCTGGGTTGGATGCGTTGGGAACTTAGCGTGAGATAATTCCATGACTGGGTGTCTTAATGAATCTTATCTAGAAATTTAGAGGAACAAAGTAAGACTAAAGCTATAATTTTGGAGTAGAGAATGAAGGTTAATAGAGTTCTGCCAAGAGAACGTAATGGTCATAGCAAGCACTCTCTTCCAACAACACAAGAGAAGACTACACATGGACATCATCAGATGGTCGACACCAAAATCAGATTGATCACGTTCTTTGCAGCCAAAGACGGAGAAGCTCTATACAGTCAGCAAAAACAAGACTGGGAGCTGACTGTGGCTCAGATCATGAACTCCTTATTGCCAAATTCAGACTGAAGTTGAAGAAAGTGGAGAAAACCACTAGACCATTCAGGTATGACCTAAATCAAATCCCTTATGACTATACAGTGGAAGTGAGAAATAGATTTAAGGGACTAGATCAGACAGACAGGGTGCCTGATGAACTATGGACAGAGTATAGGAGACAGGAATCAAGACGATCCCCAAGAAAAAGAAATGCAAAAAAGCAAAATGGCTGTCTGAGGATGCCTTACAAATAGCTGTGAAAAGAAGGGAAGCGAAAAGCAAAGGAAAAAAGGAAAGATATACCCATTTGAATGCAGAGTTCCAAAGAATAGCAAGGAGAGATAAGAAAGCCTTCCTCAGTGATCAATGCAAAGAAATAGAGCTTGAATGCAAAATAGGAATGGGAAAGACTAGAGATCTCTTCAAGAAAATTAGAGCTACCAAGGGAACATTTCATGCAAAGATGGGAACAATAAAGGACAGAAATGGTAGGGACCTAACAGAAGCAGAAGATATTAAGAAGAGGTGGCAAGAATACACAGAAGAACTGTACAAAAAAGATCTTCATGACCCAGATAATTATGATGGCATGATCACTCACCTAGAGCCAGACATCCTGGAATGTGAAGTCAAATGGACCTTAGAAAGCATCACTATGAACAAAGCTAGTGGAGGTGATGGAATACCAGTTGAGCCATTTCAAATCCTGAAAGATGACTCTGTGAAAGTGCTGCACTCAATATGCCAGCAAATTTGGAAAACTCAGCAGTGGCCACAGGACTGGAAAAGGTCAGTTTTCATTCCAATCCCAAAGAAAGGCAATGCCAAAGAATGCTCAAACTACCACACAATTGCACTCATCTCACAAACTAGTAAAGAAATGCTCAAAATTCTCCAACCCAGGCTTCAGCAATACATGAACCATGAACTTCCAGATGTTCAAGCCGGTTTTAGAAAAGGCAGAGGAACCAGAGATCAAATTGCCAATATCCTCTGGGTCATCAAAAAAGCAAGAGTTCCAGAAAAACATCTATTTCTGCTTTATTGACTATGCCAAAGACTTTGAGTATGTGGATCACAATAAACTGTGGAAAATTCTGAAAGAGATGGGAATACCAGACCACCTGACCTGCCTCTTGAGAAACCTGTATGCAGGTCAGGAAGCAACAGTTAGAACTGGACATGGAACAACAGACTAGTTCCAAATAGGAAAAGGAGTACGTCACCCTGCTTATTTATTTATTATATTGTCACCCTGCTTATTTAACTTCTATGCAGAGTACATCATGAGAAACGCTGGGCTGGAAGAAGCACAAGCTGGAATCAAGATTGCCGGGAGAAATATCAATAACCTCAGATATGCAGATGACACCACCCTTATGGCAGAAAGTGAAGAACTAAAGAGCCTCTTGATGAAAGTGAAAGAAGCGAGTGAAAAAGTTGGCTTAAAGCTCAAAATTCAGAAAACTAAGATCATGGCATCCGGTCCCATCACTTCATGGCAAATAGATGGGGAAACAGTGGAAACAGTGGCTGACTTTATTTTTCTGGGCTCCAAAATCACTGCAGATGGTGACTGCAGCCATGAAATTAAAAGACATACTCCTTGGAAGGAAAGTTATGACCAACCTAGATAGCATATTAAAAAGCAGAGACATTACTTTGCCAACAAAGGTCTGTCTAGTCAAGGCTATGGTTTTTCCAAAGGTCATGTATGGATGTGAGAGTTGGACTGTGAAGAAAGCTGAGTGCCAAAGAATTGATGCTTTTGAACTGTGGTGTTGGAGAAGACTCTTGAGAGTCCCTTGGACTTCAAGGAGATCCAACCAGTCCATCCTAAAGGAGATCAATCCTGGGTGTTCATTGGAAGGACTGACGTTGAAGCTGAAACTCCAATACTTTGGCCACCTGATGAGAAGAGCTGACTCATTGGAAAAGACCCTGATGCTCGGAAAGATTGAAGGCAGGAGGAGAAGGAGATGACAGAGGATGATATTGGTTGGATGGCATCATCAACTCGATGGACATGGGTTTGGGTGGACTCCGGGAGTTGGTGACAGACAGGGAGGCCTGGCATGCTGAGGTTCATGGGGTGGAAAAGAGTCGGACACGACTGAGTGACTGAACTGAACTGAACTGAACTGAAAGCTATAACTGATAAAGAAACAGAAGTCATGCCCATAAGGCAGGAAATAAAGATGCTTAGCCATTTGTTGGCCTTGACAGGGGTCTTGCTTTGTGCTCAGACACAATTATGGAATGGCCTCATGTTTATCTTTCTCCATTTCCGCCAAAGAGTGGCCTTCTCCAATGTCATTCTTTTGTGAAATTGTTCAAAAGGAGAGCACCAAGGACTAGCTCTGGCTGCCAGGCCAGCCCCTGACCATCAGGGGCTATGCTTCTTCCTCTTCTGTTTCCTCTATTCTCCAAGTTGACTCTATATTGTCTCTTTGCATTTTTACAAATGTGCCCATTTGTTCCTCTAGGAAATGAACTTCATCTCCTTAATCTCCTCTATAACACATAGCAAAGCGCTGGGCACAAAGACAAGGGAGCCCCCACATTCTGAAAAGTATGTTAGGTTTAGATTTGGAATCAGAAAACCCAACTCTGAGTTCCTACTTTCCACTTGCTAAATAGATAACTTGGGCAAACGACTCAATCTCTCTGAGCTCAGATAGGGATGACAGTCCTTGTCTACACCACTGAGATTCTGGTGCGAATAAAAGGAGACAACTCTCCAGCCACAAGTGTTGCAGGAAGGGGGACCCCCTTCCAGGGCCCAAAACTGGGCTCTTGTCTAAAACTCAGAAATGAATTGTCCGAGGAGACACATGTGCTGACAAAGCAAGAGATTTTATTGGGAAAGGGCACCCGGGTGGAGAGCAGCAGGGTAAGGGAACCCA
Organism: Bison bison bison; assembly: GCF_000754665.1. Lineage (NCBI taxonomy): Eukaryota > Metazoa > Chordata > Mammalia > Artiodactyla > Bovidae > Bison > Bison bison. The sequence continues at coordinate 331,657 of NW_011494644.1, read as the reverse complement.
GGAGAACTGCTCTGCCACGTGGCTCACAGTCTCGGGTTTTATGGTGATGGGATTAGTTTCCAGGTGGTCTTTGGCCAAACATTCTAATTCAGAGTCTTTCCTAGTGGCGTACGCATCGCTCACCCAAGATGGATGCTAGCGAGAGGGATTCTGGGAATTGGACGGACACGCTGTGTCTCCTTTTAACCTTTCCCGAACTCTTCCGGTTGGTGGTGGCTTATTAGTTCCGTATTCCTTACCAGGATCTCCTGTCATAAAACAACTCATGCAAATGGTTACTATGGTGCCTGGCCAGCGTGGGCAGTTTCAATCAGTGTGCTTCCCCTAACACAAGGAGTGGGCAAAGCAGCAGATTCTCAAGGAATGCACATTGGGGAAGGCAACTGGAGTGGAGAGTGGCTGATCTGACCAACACCTTGGTTGGGGG
>NW_011494644.1:307245-331130 GCF_000754665.1 Bison bison bison | reverse complement strand
GTTTGTTGTTTAGTCACTGAGTAGCGTTCAACTCTTTTGCAAACCCATGGACTGTAGCCCCCCAGGCTCCTCTGTCCGTGGGATTTCCCAGGCAAGCATAGTGGAGTCGGTTGTCCTTTCCTCTTCCAGGGGATCTTCCTGAGCCAGGGATCAAATCCACATCTCCTGCACTGGCAGGTGGATTCTTTACCACTGAGCCACCAGGGAAGCTCCTTGCTTGGAGTAGAAATGACAAATGGCTTAGGGGACCTCTGAAAACTCAGTGTGGGTATGAGAAGTGGAATCAACAGGTGGAATTCCAGTCTCCCAGGGTTTAGAATGCCACTGCACATTTTCTGAGTGCTTACTATGTGATACAGAAATGGAAAAAACATAGTTTCTTCCCAAAGATGCTCTTAGTCTAGTGGAAGAAAGAGAGACACATATAAAATCATTGCAATTCAGCATGGAAAACGGAGCACTTAAGAGGTACAGCATAGCATAGAGCAGGGAGGGGTTAATTCTCTATCAGGGCCTGGGGAAGAGTGGTGAGATGTTAGGGGAAACTGCACCAAAATGAGCAGTGCTTCAACAAGGTTTTCTAAGAATGAGTAGGAGTCTGCCAGGCAGATGGAGGAGGAAGTATCAGATCAGAAATCCATTCATAACTAAATCATTTCAAGGGGGTTCAAGACAGCTGTGTCAACGATTTGAAACCCATTCATAACTAAGTCATTTCAAGGGGGTACAAGACTGTTATGTCAACTATTTTATCCCCAGGTTATAACAAGTTGTCCAGGACATAGTGTTTACTTAAAAGGAGAGGGAGCAATTAATGAACACAATAGCTATTGTTATCAGAGGTTTTAGCCCTCTGGTAGAATTCCAACTGTTATAAAAGTATGCATCTATCTAGTGTAGCTTTCTTTACAGACATAGTTACATTATACTTAAGTCTCCTGGCCCCATATTTACAACTCTTTGAAATTTCCTACATGGTTAACTGATTTCAATATCCAAAACCAGATTTTTTAAACAAAGGTTATACAAATATTGAGTGTTTTTTTTTTTAATTCAATTTTTAGTTAGTGCTGTCTGTCTTGAAATAACTAATTCAGAAAGGGTATGACCCCAAAGCACAAGACTCCATCTACAGCCTCTTCTGAGTATTCTGACTTCCAGAAAATCAAGTTTAGTTAGTTAGCTGTAAGTTAACAGGCCACAAGGGAGCCCTGGGCTCTTCCCATGGCCCTGGCTTTTTTAGAGGAGACTCAGAAACTAATTCTAGAAGTAGCTGCCAAGAGAGCTTCAGGCTTCACAGGCCATGTGTACAAACTTCCCCTAGGTGGCCAAAACTGAAAGTGATCTATCTGGCTGATTTTCTTGAGTTAGAATTAACATACCACATTATATTAGTTTCAGATACACAACATAGCAATTCACTATTTCTATACATTATGAAATGACTGCCACAATAAATCCAGTTGCCACCTGTCACCATACCAAGTTGTCACAACATTATTGACTATATCCCTTATGTGTATATTATACCCCCATGACTGACTTGGTTTATAGCTGCATGTTTCTACCTCCAAATTCCCTTGGCCTGTTTTATCCATCCTCCCACCTTCCTCCTCTCTGGCGACCACCAGTTTGGCCACGTTTACTGGCCAGAGAGGCCCTTCTTGCAGGATGCTTTAAGGATATGTTACATACAGTTGAGGGGAGCAGGTACCCTTCTACGAGGGTGGCTAGATGCTCCCGCCCTGCTGTGCTCAATCTGCCACCAGCCAATGGCGAACTAGCCCCTCCCACCACCCCCACCTGTCAGCCACGTCCAGGGCTGGCCAGTGTTGAGACAAATGGGTCCCCACTAGGGTGAGCATAAGGTGGTGCTCACTAACAGAATAACTGATCTGGGCAACTGAGGAAAAGATGGATGGAGACATAGATGCCACACACAGACACAGGGTCCAAATGAAACTGTTTCATGAAATGTGCATGTGAGAAAAAAGCCACATTCTAAAATAACATATTCTTTTACATACACATTGAAATTGCCATCCAAACTAAATGAACTAAATGTAAATAGCCATTTGACTTTCTATCTGTACTTCTAGTTTGTATTTTTAAGTTGACCAAAACAAAAGCATGGTCAACTCAGGGATATAGACTAATTAAACACCGAGTGTTGTGAGAGAGGACCCTTGGGGAGACCTGGCTAGGATTAGGAAGCAGAACTAGGGAGGCCAGGTCTATAAGTCACTGTCCCGGACACCACCTGCAACGGGGCCTTAGCACGCTTGGAGGGGTTCACGTTCCTGGTCTGAACTTCTCCCGGTAACCACTCCTTACCTCTTTTCATCTTGCCTTTGACCTTCCCAAGTCCTGACCTCCACTCCTGTTGTCATCCCCTCTCCTCTCTCTAGAACTTGGGTTCAAAATTACTTTCCTGACTCTATCCTTATTTACTTTCTTCTTACATCAGCATCGTGAAGGTATAATTTAGGTACAATAAATCGTATCCATGCTGAGCATTGACAAACGTATAGACCCATATAACCACCATCCCATCAAATATACATCCTAAAGAGTGTTCTCATGCCCTTTGTGGCCAGCCCTGTCACTATTGACTAGTCTTCCTGCTCTGGGGTTTACTGTGAATGGAATCACATAGTACGTGTCCCACTGTGCCTGGCTTCCCTCATTCAGACTGAGCTGGGAGTCACCATGTTGCATTTCTGTGGCTGAGGAGTATCCCGTTGGGTGAACTCACCACTATTCATGTATCCATTCACTTGAGGAAGGACACTGAGTTTTCCCAGTTTTTGAGTATTATACAAAAATTGTCTGAACATTCAGGGTCCAAAGTCGGAACATGATTACTTCGCGTATCTTGTCCTGTTGTCTAACTGCTTCCAGTGCTCCGTGAAGGCCAGGAGTGGAATGGGATCCTCTTAGTTCTCATCAGATTTGCCTTCTTGCCCAAGATCTGATGTCCTTCTCCTTTTTGAGAATGTGCTGTTTGACTCAACTCTCAGACAGTATCCCCACCCACCATATCCCTGACCTGAAAAATGGAAAGCAGATACTTAAAAATCCAACTCTGGTACCAGGTTAATTTCACCAGTGACAAGTCACATTGATGGCATGACCCCCCAACATGACAGAATGAGAAGGACATTCCAGTCTGCCGTGTCCTTCTCCAAACCCTCCACATCGGTCTAACTCAGAGAAGCCCTAATCAAGGACAGACTAGTACTCTTCAAAATTCTCAAGGTCATGATACTCTGACTACCTGACGGAAAGAGCCGACTCACTGGAAAAGAGCCTGATGCTGGGCAAGATTGAAGGCAGGAGGAGAAGGGGAGTCTGTGGTTTTGGCTAATAGTAATGACTCATTGGAAAAGACTCTGATGCTGGGAGGGATTGGGGGCAGGAGGAGAAGGGGACGACAGAGGATGAGATGGCTGGATGGCATCACTGACTCGATGGACATGAGTCTGAGTGAACTCTGGGAGTTGGTGATGGACAGGGAGGCCTGGCGTGCTGTGATTCATGGGGTCACAAAGAGTCGGACATGTCTGAGCAACTGAACTGAACTGAATGCACTCATACTGGTTTCTTAGTTTTGACAAAGGTACCAGATGATGTCAGCTATCAACAACAGAAGGGCCTGGGGAGGGGTATCTAGGAATGATCTGTGCCATCTTTGTGAATATCCAGAAAATATAAAATATTTCCAAAAGTTGAAAAAACAGACTTTTAAAATGTCAGGCTTTAACATTCTGAGCACACGGGCCAATAAAGCAATGAACCTGAGCTGCAGCCTCCCCCCTAACCTGCCCTGCCACCCTCACCACCCTGCATCCCCCAGGAAAGGCCGGATCACTGCTTGTCTACCTGTACTCTTTACTTTCCCTTTGGGTAGACCTGCCTGGGATTTCTGATGATCAAATTGCTGTCCCGTTGCTATAGCCACAAATCCTTGTCGAGGTTTTTTTGCACAGACTGACCAATGTGTGTGGGGGGGGCGTGTGTTCTGTCTTGTCTAGAGAGTGACCCCATGGACCGTAGCCCACCAGGCTCCTCTGACCATGGGATTTTCCAGGCAAGAATACTGGAGCAGATTGCCATTTCCTTCTCTAGGGGAGCTTCCTGACTCAAGGATTGGACCCTCATCTCCTGCATTGGCAGGCAGTTTCTTTACCAGTTGAGCCCATAAACCATCCCAAACAAAGGAAAGAGCAGCACATCTGAGCACAGACGGGATGTGTTCTAATGCACGGCAAACCCCAACCAGCTCCACCAAGAGGCAGGTGATGCTGGAGGGGGACACATACCACCCAGAGGGCAGCAAGACACTGTCAGATGTCCTGCCTTTTCCACCACCTTCCCTTTTCCGCTGGGAAGCAAATCATCCCTGAGTGGATGAGGCAGCCTTTTACAAATCTGCATTCGCTCTAGTTCTATTTCCCAAGGTTAACGATCTAAATAAATTGCCCGGCCTTCCCCTTCTAAGCTGCTTGAGAAATGATGCTTTCTGGTCAACACGTATCAGATTGGTACTTTCTCCCTTTGAAACTTACCATCGGCACAAGTTCTCATTCTGCCTAATGAACCAATATTAGTTTAACTACATGTTGTTAATTAAAAGCAAGGTCTAATGCAAGCTTTCTTTTTCCTACAAGAAAAAAAGAAAAGGAATATTTTACCTGAAAAGTTCCCAAAACAGAATAATAGTCCTAGAATTTATAGGCCTCCCTTAATGGATATGTTGAAATATCTTTTAAGGGTGCCCTACTCTTAGGGATCTCATTCGCCTTCCAAGTGAGATCTGACCACAGATAACTCTCTATAACCCAGGCCATTCAGCTTTCATGCATGGGAGGAAACATTTCCTCCTGGGTTCTCAATCTTTTTTTCATTCCAAACCATTTAGTTGGTGGGTCAACATGAATTGTGTGCCCAAGAAAACAAAAGCCACATCTCCTGGTGGATCGAGCCAAAGATTTAGGGAAGCGTCTTCACTTGGGTTCCTCTGGAAGGAAGGATTCAAGTGAAAATGATTTACTAGGAGGTGATCCAAGGACACATGAGTGGGGGGAAGGAGAAGTGAGACAGAGAAGGGAAGGAAACCAATACAAAGGATGTTAGGAGATGAGTTACCACCGTGGGCACCTGGGGCTTAGCCCCCCTGGCCTGCCTGGGACCAGGGCAGAAGATGCACTTCAGAGTCACCCCACAGAGACACCAAGAGGTGTGTGTTGCTCCCCAACTTTCGGCCATCATTGGTTGGTGCTTCCCTGAGGTATTAATCTCCCAGTCCTTCCAGCCTCCCAATAGCAGAGGCAAAGTGGGATCTGGTGACCACAGAGAGCCTTTAGGTAGACACAGGTGCCAGTAGTTCAAAGTTCAGCCAATTTCCACGGAAGTGGTGAGAGCCAGAGGGATGTGGGCAGAGGACCAGCAGCTCCTGCGGATACATTGGATCAGAGCAGAGGCAGAGATGGAGCCGTGCCCTCCAGTCCTCTAGTCGCACTGGGTAAGTACTGTTTCTGCCTTTGGCAGCCAGAGAAGAAAGATAGGGGGCAGGTGGGAGGGAGGCACAGAAGGAGGGGATACATATATAGTTGTTATGACTGATTTGCATTGTTGTACAGCAGAGACCAACACAACATTGCTTATCCTCCAATTAAAAAATAAAAAACAAAAAAAAAATCTAAACAAAATAGATGTTTTGTTTAGAAACAAAACAATAAAATAACCATTTTATTATTACAAAATATACTATTATTTTATAATGAAATAATAAACACTACAAACAGAGAGAGAGGAGAAAGCCTGCCGCACTTACAAATGCACGGTGGTAGTGGGGTTCCCAGAGCCTGCCGAGTGGAACTCGGTGTGGGTGTCACGGCTTCCCGTTCTCCTCGTGTGTGGTCCTTGACACAGTAGGAAGATGACTGAACCAGTAGGTCTGGTTCTGCCACTAATGGTGACCTTGGGAAAGTCACCACCTTTCTAAAATTCAATTTCCTCCATTTGTATATAGGGGCTAATAAGAAGCAGCTCATGAATTCCTTATTTTGATTGAAAGCTCATATTATCTCAAGTGAGAACTGAGAAAACGGGGGCATTCAGTGTTGCCCACAGAATCAAATGAGATAATAAACACATCGGGTAAGAAGCACCCTACAAAGATAAGGTAGTGCTAATAAGACTGTCTTATGGAGCACCACTGCCAAAAAATATAGCCATCCCAAGGCAGTCCTTGGGTCATTAGGGATATTGTAATCAATGTATGAACATGGATGCTAGCTCTTAAAGGGTTGTAAGAAACATAGGAACCATGTGTAATCCATTATTGCTATTTAGATCCCGAGTCTCCCACATTGCAGGTGGATTCTTTACCAGCTGAGCCACAAGGGAAGCCCAAGAATACTGGAGTGGGTAGCCTATCCCTTCTCCAGCAGATCTTCCCGGCCCAGGAATCGAACCGGGGTCTCCTGCATTGCAGGCGGATTCTTTACCAACTGAGCTATGAGGAAAGCCCTTTAAATAATGATAATTATAAAATGCACTTTGAGAAAATTAGAGTAGTTTGAATATGGGCCAATATTATATTAATATGATATTAAAGAATTAATTTTGTTAGGTGTGACAATGGTATTGTAGTTACCACAGGAAAATGATCTTATATTTTGGAGATCCAGATTTGCATATTAGAGGTGAAGCATTTATGTATTCATATTTACTTTAAAATGATCTAGAATAATATGACAAAATGCTGACAAATGCTAGGTGATAACTAAATGGGTGTTCATTTTACTGTCTTTTCTACTTTTCTATGTGTTTGAAAAGTTTCATAACAAAAACATCACAGTGTTTTTAAAGAATTTTTAAATAAATATTTCAAACATGAAAAACATAACATCGCTGGGACTTACCAATGCTGAGCGAAATTTAGTTCATTTACCTTTTAATTGAAATTTTTACTGAGATAATTGTAGCTGTGCAGTTGTAAGTAGTAATATGGTGTGTGCACTTTGCCTACAAAACTATAGTATAATATCATAACCAGGATATTGACAGTAATAAAATCTACTGGTCTTATTCAGATTTCCACTTTGTTATCTACATCCATTTGTCTGTGGGAGAATGTGGACATGTGTGTTTAGTCGTATAAATTTTATCACATAGGTAGGTACATGTAGCCACCATCGAATATTTTCATCACCTCAAGTATCCTTCAGATTGACCTTTTAAAATTACATCCACCTCACTCCCTACCCACACCCTTCCTCATCTCTAAACCTTGTCTCCCTTCCCAAAATTATACCATTTCAAAAATGTTATATAAATGGAATTATATGGGATGTAACCTAAAAAGTCTGCGTGCAATGAGAGTTAAGACTGGATAGGAACCAGAAGAACTGGGTTTGAGCCCAAGTTCTACCACGAGAGCCGTCTGTTTCTTCAGTAATCACCAATTTATCTTGGCCTTTGTTTCTTCATCTGTAAAACCAAGTGGCCACTTGCTTTCTAGGGAACAAGGCTTTTCCAGGAGATAAAAGCATGCCCTTGGCAAGAGTCCCAGTATGAACGGTACCCTCTAGAGTTATGCAGGGCACTTTCTGTATTTCTTCCTTTCAAATGAATATGTTGGCAAGTGGGTGTTTTCTCCATGTCTGCAAGCTTGATTGAATCAATCTCCCCCAGAGAGAATATTCTGCTCCCTTGTGCTGATAGAGAATGTTTCCGAGCCTAGGAGGTCCTGGATTGTGATAAATTTCTCCCCCAAATAAAGGCCACCTTGTGAAATCCCTTATCGGACAGTTAAAACTCTCCTAGTGACGTCTCCTGACTTTGCTGCCAACTCCTTTGACATCTCAGCAAATGACCTGACAGTTTTGGGGTCTGCATTTCATCTATAAAAAGAGGATGTGCAACAATGAGGACCACCCCGCGTCCCCGGCCATGCCACCGGAAGAGGGCAGCCGGCTGCCGGTAGAGGATGCTTTGCGCTCTCAAGACTTTAAATATGTGACACGTGCACCTCTCTTCAGCCCAAGTGGGACTCCAACGCTGTTTAATTTATGTTCAATTATTTATTCTGCTGTAATGCCTTCTCCAATTACTAATAGATAATTGCATAAGAGGAAATGAAACCCAACATGCCAGACTAATGTGAGATCGTTTTATGAGCAAATTTCTGGCTGGGAAACACTGGCTGAAATGGGGCACAGGTGATTAAGTACAATGAAAGCAGGGAGACAGGGCCCCCCTTTAATTAGCTCCTTAACTTACTTAATGATGCATTGTGGGTCCTGAAAGATGTTATTGTTTGAGTTTAATGTGCCATACCATACAGGAAAAGGAGCCTGTGAAGGAAAAAGCCAAAATGCTGACTGGCGAACATGTCCTTGACATGTTCTGCTCAACACCACCAGCAAGCCTGGAGATGGTTATTCTGCTTTCTTTCTCTCTTCTCTGAACATCAGGTACCCGTGGGAAGACCCTTGTAGTAACTTCATGCAGCCCTCAGACTCAAAAATTTACTTGGCAGCCTGGCAACTGTGTATATTTCTATTTCCTGCCTCAGCACATTCGCAATCAATGACAAGAAACTAAAATTTCCCTCTAAGTTATTCTTCATTTTGGGTGAAAATCAGAGTCCAAAAGAGAGGAGCAAGAAATGCCATATGTTTTTTTAAACTGAACTGTAATTTTAGAGCCCATTTCGCAGGGAAGGTAGAAACTTTCTCAGTAACTTTGGGCTCTCCTCCTTCTGCAGTTACCTGGGTATCTTCAAGCATGTCTGACCTCACCTATCCGTGCATGCCCACCTGTTTCTAGTCCCTGCTTCCTGGACGAGAGCACTAGGATAAACGCAGCCCTTTCACCAGAACAAGCATATATTCTAGGTGAGCAGCGCCTAGATTCAATCACCCTTTTTTTGCTCTTCTCTCCGAGGCCATGTCCACTCCTGTTCAATATATTCTCCTGTCTAAGTTCAGCTTCTTCTTGTTCCATTGATGTCCCTTTTGTGGCCTTTTCCACATGAACAAAACATCAGGGCTCATAGACCAGAGAGTCTGAAATGTGAGCGAGACTCAGAAATAACTTAATCCAACCCCCTCCCTCTTACACTGAGGTGACTCAGGAGTGGGGAGATAGTGTGATTCTACAAGGAATTTTCTGGGATGGAAATTGCTCTGTATCCTGATTGTGGTGGTGGTTGGATGAATACACACACTTGTGTTAACAGTTCATACAACGAAATACCAAAAAATTACTTTTCCTGTATGAGAACTTAAAAAATACAGACCTAGCAAGCTTGAAAGTTGGGCTCAATATCTTGGTCTCCTGAACCTTGTAAAAGTACTCCCTAAAACAAAAAACTGCTTCCTTAAGACAACGACAATTTAGTTGACGGAGGAGGTCAAAATGGCTTGTGTGCATGCGTGCTAAGTTGCTTCAGTCATGTCTGACCCTTTCTGACTCTTTGTGACCCCATGGACTGTAGCCCGCCAGGCTCCTCTGTCCACGGAAGTCTCCAGGCAAGAATACTGGACTGGGTTGCCATGCCCTCCTCCAGGGGATCTTCCCCACCCAGGGATCGAACCCGCGTCTCCTGCATTATTCATTTACCGCTCACACAAGATGGCACAAACACATATATAAATACGTGGGTCATCTTGACATGCTTTATGTGTGTGTTGTATATTATATACTATATCATATATTTATTGTTATATCATACATTCTTATATATTCTCATATTGATGTATTAGTTATATTAGTACACATATATATTCTTATTTATATTCCTTTCCTAAGAGCTAAGCACAGTGTCTGGTCAAGAAACACTTAGTGAATGACAAAATTAGCAGTTTGCATAAAGCAAGCACCATGAAAGAATACAAGTGAGATCCTAGATGCACAAGTGGGGGTTGCTTGAATTTTAGGCTTTCAACAATCTGTTTTCTCACTTGCTCAATATCCCTGCCAGCTGTGGGCTCAGCTAATCACCTGTAATAATAAAGCCGGTGCTAACGGAAGCTGTCAGTTTCCTGTCGCTTAGCTGCGAGCCTTTCAAATCACCCATAATGGCTTTCACTCTGTCCCTTTACTTGTCCCTTGGGCTCCAGGCTCATTTATGACCTGCAGCCTCAGCAGTCCGATTTCCGTGTCTTCTAGTCACCTCAAATTTAACAAGGCCAGAACTGAACTGCTGCGTTCCTGTCCCCTAGATAAAACCCCAAGCAAAAACAAATTGTTTCTTGCCCACTTCAGTAAAAGGCAGCCGGCTACACCAGCCAAAAACTAAAATGGCACTCTTGATGCCTTCCGTTTCCTCAAATCCATCGTCCTTTCTATCCTCACTCCATCTGTCTCATCCTGGTTGTCATCTCTCACCTGAGAAACTGCTAGAATCTTCTCATTGACCTCCCAGCTTCGACGGTTTCCCTGCTATAGGTCATTCTCTGCACAATGAACTGGACTTAAAAATTAAAATTACATCATGTCGTTAAAACCTACAGGGCTCCCTTCCATGCTCAGGATACAGTCCATTGCCAACCCTCTAGGATTTGACCCCTGGCCTTCCCCTCAATCTCTTCTCTTTGCACTGTCCCTCCTATTGATACTTTAGCCATTTTTGCCTTTTTCACTGTGTAGCAAATATGCCAAGTTCATTCTTTAGGGCCCCTTGGTTTAACCTGGCCTGTACATCTCTTCCCTTGGATTGTGCCTGGCTGCTTCTTTTCCTGCAGGTCTCAGATGTGAACTATTCAGATAAGACTTCTTTAACTACCCAACCCAAAAGAGCCTAATATTTTTATTCATAAAAATAAGTTGTCTGAAGATTTCCCTGGCGGTCCAGTGGTTAAGGGAGAAGGCAATGGCAACCCACTTTCACTTTTCATTTTCATGCATTGGAGAAGGAAATGGCAACCCACTCCAGTGTTCTTGTTTGGAGAATCCCAGGGACAGAGGAGCCTAGTGGGCTGCCATCTATGGGGGTCGCACAGAGTCGGACACAACTGAAGTGACTTGGCAGCAGCAGCAGCCAGTGGCTAAGAACCTGCCTGCCAATTCAGGGGACAACAGGTTCGATCCCTGTCCGGGAAGGTCCCAAGTGCCACGGAGCAACTAAGCTCGTGGTGGTGGTGGTGTTGGTGGTGGTGTTTGTTTAGCTGCTAAATCGTCTCCGACTCTTGCGACTGCATGGACTGTAGCCTGCCAGGCTCCTCTATCCATGGGATTCTCCAGGCAAGAATACTGGAGTGGCTTGCCATTTCCTTCTCCAGGGGATTTTCCCAACCCAGGAATTGAACCCGGGTCTCCTGCACTGCAGGCAGATTCTTTCCTGACTGAGCTGTGAGGGAAGCCCTAACTAAGCTCGTAGGCCACAACTACTGAAGCCCACATGCTCTAGAAAACGCAACAAGGGGAGCTACCATCATGAGAAGCCCTCACACCACAACAAAGAGTAGCCCCGGCTCACCACTAGAGAAAGCCCACATGCAGCAAAGAACACCCAGGGCAGCCAAAAATAAATAAAAAGCTTAAAAAAATAGGTTGTCTGTTGTCCTCCTCTGGAATATAAAGCCCCCTAAGTGTAGGGTTCTTTTCTATCTTACTCTCTGCTATAGCTGCGCGCCAGGAACAGCGTGTACAATAGGACGCAGCAAATGTTTGATGGATAAATTAACTGGAAAGGAAATGCACACAAAGAAAAAAGTAATTGGGATTTCCTTGTAGAAACCCTCAAAGACTGCATAAGCTGGGTAACACATTCCAGTTCAGTACAGTTCAGTCACTTAGTCGTGTCCGACTCTTTGCGACCCCATGAACCACAGCACGCCAGGCCTCCCTGTACATCACCAACTCCCAGAGTTTACCCAAACTCATGTCCATCAAGTCAGTGATGCCATCCAACCATCTCATCCTCTGTCATCCCCTTTTCCTCCTGCCTTCAATCTTTCCCAGCATCAGGGTCTTTTCAAATGAGTCAGTTCTTTGCATCAGGAGGCCAAAGTATTGGAGTTTCAGCTTCAGCATCAGTCCTTCCAATGAATATTCAGGACTGATTTCCTTTAGAATGGACTGGTTGGATCTCCTTGCTATTGGATCTCCTTGCTGACATATTCCAGAGGACACTTTTAAAGGAACAATCCCTAAGGTACAGAAGATTTCCGTGAAATACTACAGCCCAGAGGCAGGAATGCCCTTCTCTCTGTGTGTTGAAACTTCAACACTCAACACTTCTTCCCTCAGCCAGGGGTACTTTATCAGAGGGTAAAGAGCATGGCAGGAAGGTAGGTATTTAGGGAGTGAATTAGTATGTTTATTGGGCCACATCCTCAGAGGCAGGCCACTTGTCTCATCAAAGTTACAGCTGTCTCCTAAGCATTTTCCTCTCCAACCAGCAATTTGCATGGGCACACTTAACATATTGTACGATGTTGATTTATGGTGACAATTAAGAACGTATTACCAAAGTCTATTTCACCATTAACATCCCTGGGGACAGGATAAGTTTTAAATCTTCTGGCTGCTTCCTCCCTAAAGGCTTGGATCTTGGCTAAGGATTTAAAGATTATAAATTTAACAAAGGATGAAAACTGCAAGAGGAGAGTCTTGAACAGCAAATAATGAGTTTAACCAGCATTTCAAGTTCTCAGCAAGATTTATAATGCCCCCCTGCCTAAGGCCAAGAAATCTTTTATTTTGAAGTTTATAGCCTCTGTGGTTGACTGTTTTAGCTCCAGATGTGAGAGTCTGGTCCTTGAATGGATTCTTTATGGAAGCCAGTGGTCATTGCTTCAGCGAAATTTTCCTTCTGTGGACCTTTTTGGAGAAGAGTATAATGACCAGGAGACATTAACTATGATTTCCAAAGACCAAAAGAGGCACTCTGCTATACCCTGAACAAGTTGCCTAATGGACAGACCATTGACTGCATGCTTACCTGACCATCTAGTCTAATGGCTAGACTTCCAACACTCTGACTCGGAAGAACCTTGGGGCTAATTAGTTCTATAAATACAGACATCTGGTTCTCTGGTGGGGCTACATTACCTCTGGGATCACCAATCACAGGAATGAAACACTAGCAAAACCAATCACTGTCTACTGTGAGTTCAGACTCACAGAGTTTGAAAGTCAATTATGCCTAGGTTAAACTTTCTCAAAGAACAGTCCATAGATGACTTCCATTGGCTTCTTTCCTCTAAATGTCTCCAAGGGCCTCATGGAGAGAAAAGGAGGTGAGATTCTGACTCTTCTGAGACATTTACCCTTCACTGGACCACCCTCTAGCATGACGATAGTCTTATACCTTCGTGTTCAGTTTCACGCATCTACAATATCCTTGGCACTCTACTAGGTACCAGAATACTTCTAGCCTAAAATGAGCAGTTAAAATTCAATAGGAGAATTTCAGGTACCAGAAAGGCTAGTAGAAAATATTTTAACTCTGACTATTCATAGGTAATACTACCTTAACCTCTTTTTGACTCCCTCCCAGGAAAAAGTCATATAAATGTTGGCTCCCAGGACAAATATATTATAGATCAGAACCTGGCCCCATATCTGGGTCCAAATTCCCCATGTTGCCTGGTCATGAGGCTTTCAAAGCAGGGCATTTTACCAAAAGGATTCCATCCTCAAATGCAATGTATATTACACACACACACACACACACACACACACACACACACACACATGCAAATAATCTGGGGAAAGGTATTGTTCTATTTGGCAGGGACTGGCAGTGGATGGTGGCTCAGTGGGCATAAAGTGAACCCATCCTGGCCACCAGAATCTTTTTGGTTAATATTTATTAATTTGGCTGCGTCAGGTCTTGGTTGCGGAACACAGGATCTTTACTGTGGCACGTAGACTCAGTAGTTGCGGTGTGCAGGCTTAAGATATAAGATCCCAAGCATGTGAGATATTAGTTCCCTGACCAGGGATTGAACCCACATCCCCTGCATTGTAAGGCAGATTCTTAACCACTAGACCTGCAGCGAAGATGTCCTTGGTCACTAGAAGCTTAACCATGATAATCAAAAAGGACATAGAAACACCATCCATCCATCTAAAATAAAATGAATATTTCTCCTACAGGATAAAATTTCATAATGAACTGGATATCCTATGGCCTAGTGGAATGATGATTATGATAACTAACATTGACTGGAAGCTTCCTTTGTGCTTAAGAATTGTACATGCATTGTGAGTGATTCTCAACACTGTGTTAAGAGTTGGGTAGTCATTTATTTTGAGAATCCAAAAAAATTTAACTGATTGGAAAAGACCGTGATGCTGGGAAAGATTGATGGCAGGAGGAGGAGGGGATAACAGAAGATGAGATAGTTGGATGGCATCACCAACTCAATGGACATAAGTTTGAGCAAGCTCCAGGAGATGGTGAAGGACAGGGAAGCCTGGCATCCTGCAGTCCATGGGGTCACAAAGAGTCAGACAAGACTTAGTGACTGAACAACAAGAAGATTATGCAGCACGGAAATGAGCTGGGGTTGGAATCCAAACAGCCTGACTCCAGAGGCAACTTCTGCAAAGTTCTGAAGAGCAAACATTGTAAGCTTTCCAGACCATATGGTTTTTGTTATAACAACTCAGCCACCACTGTGGTATTAAAGGGGCCATTAGACAACAAGTAAAGAAATTGGCAGGGCCGTGTGCCAATAAAACTTTACTACTGGAACTGAAATTTGAACTTCCTATAATTTTCACACGTTGTAAAATATTGCTATTTGGTTTTCCCAACCATTTAAAAATGTAGAAACTTTTGTGTCACCCATGGTTGATACAAAAATGGGTGACAGATTGGATGTGGCCAGTGGGCTGAATTGATAAGAGGAGAGACAAGGACTTCAGGCAAAGCTTTACTGGGAGCAAAAGCAAGTAACCGGTTGCCTTGCTTGCTGTCCAAGGGGAGTCAGTTGGTTCCTGAAATGGAGGGAGGGCGTGGGGGCAAATCAGTGGTTGGGGCCGACTTATGCGGTCTGCCCGCCCCCTGGTAGCGCTGTGGGCAGGGGTCATGCTCAGCACCCAGCTTTTGCTCTTGACCCCTCAGAAGCGGCAGGTAGGCTCTACTTTTCTGCATCTTGCTGTCCGTAATAACCTGCGGGTGTGCAGTTATCTCCAGTCCCTTATATTAATAGTTTCTTTGTATTCTGTTACTTAAGGAGGAAATGTTTGTTCGGGTGCAGGCACTGCAGTAAAGAATCCCAGGTCCCAGGTCCCAACTTGTCTTAGAGTTATCTTAGGCATGTTGCTTAATGTTTCAGCTTTCTTACCTTTAATCACTAGACCTTCGCTGACTGTGTCCATTAGTATTTTCTCATCCACAGGTTCGTACTTTCATTTAACAAGTATTTAGTGACCCGTGCTCCGAGCTAAATGCTGAAGATGCCGGCTTCAGTTCCTGCCCTTACTGAACTTATGTTTCAATGAGAGTAACAAACAGTCACGTGTTCTACTATGTTCAAGAGTATGACAGCAAAGTACTGAGAGCAATGGGCTACTGACTAAGAGAAAGAGCTCAGTATGTCTCAGAGGCATCATGGGAAAAGTAGAGAAACTTTACAGACTAAGGTAGTTCCATACAACAAAGGGGCCTCGACTTATTTTTATTTGTCCTACTCTGCTTTGGCTGTCTTGAGAGACTGAGGGATTATCTGAATCATAGAAGTTTGTCAACTGCTCTAATTTCTTACAAAAGATATACTGTTTTTTTTTTTATTATTATTACTGTGTAACAAATCACCATACACTTAGCACCCTAAAACAGCATACATTCATTCTCTCACAGTATCCATGGGTCAGGATCCTGGACATGGCTTAGCTGGCCCCTTAGCTCAGGGTCCACCTGGCTACTGTCTCATCTAGAGGTTTCACTGGAGAAGCATCAGCTTCCAAGGGCATTCATATTGTTGGTAGAATCCATTTTCTTATAAGCATAGAACTCTTGGTGGCTTCTTTAAAGCTAACAGCAAAGTGAGAATGACTTCTCAGAGTCACTAAAGAATAAATGTAACTCTCTACCCATCAATATCTATATAGATAGATACAGATACATAAAATAATATAATGAAGGGAGTAAAATGCCATCACCCTCACCACATGACATAGCTTAAACAAAGAAGTGATACCCCACCCACGACCTTTGCCATATTTTATCTGCTAGAAGAAAGTTATAGGTCCTTCTACACCAAAGAGGAAAGGACTGACCAGGACATTTTAACTGGGGGCAAAGATCATGGGAGTCATCTTAGGATTCAGCTGCCACAGTAGATTTCATCTGAAAGACCCAGGACTGATAGTGGTACCTGGCTTGTGGGGTTGTCTGTACAGTCGAAGAGCTTAGAACACTGCCTGGCACACTGAAATGGCTTGATCATCATTATTATCCTCATTTGCCACTATCATGACTAAGAAGCTTTGGCCATATTTTTTTGAGCTCAGAGGTCATTCAGTACCTTCAAGTGATTTGGGATATTGTTATGCAGAGCAACCGCTTTCCTATGTGTCCAGGGATTTCTCCATGCCTCACACTGAGTCCACATTCCCTCTGATGTCTTGGAATCTTTAAGTCGGACCTGATGGCTCAGTGCCATCTCATTTTCTAGGTAGAAATGTCCATTAGAGATGGGTTATGTCAACTTTTGCCTATAATCTCTGAGCTTCCAAATTCCAAATGCTACGTTGCTATGATTCAACAAATTCATCTCACAACCTCTTACTGCATGCCTACAGCATGCCAAGTCCTGTGTTTTCTCCCTCTCAGCTGGCTTGCTCCAGCCTCGATCCCCAGAAATTGTTCTCTCGTTAGACTGTTTTAATTTGGATTTGGTGTCACTTTTTTCTCTATTTAAAATTGAGCCCATATTTTAGAAGCAATATCTACAACTCTGAAGTGCTGGAGAAATAGTGCACCTCACTGACCCTCCCTGTACTACACAGAAGCATATATAACTAAGCTGTTCCCTCTTTATTTCAACCACCTTTTCCTGTCATTGAGACTCCAAATTGATCCCTGCCTCTTCCATCTTAGAACCAATTCTACAAACAAACACTTCTGGAACTTCAGTTGACTGCCTTTTCTTGCTTCCATTTGTTTTTGGGTTTGGTCTCTGATTGCCTAGAAAGCCTTTCTGAAAGATTTCACTCAAAGTTTCAAGTGATGGTCACTATATCATTAGTAACAACAACTAATACTGACTACATTCCAGAATCTGTTCTAAGATCTTTGTATCTATTAACTCTTTGAACCCTCATTGTAGAAATCAGGAAACTAAAGCACAGAGAACTTGAATAACTTGCCAAAGGTCACACAGCTAGCATGCCCAAGTTGTCTAATCCCAAAGCCTACACTTTTAACCATTATGCTAGTCTGCCTCTCTGCATAGACTATAGGAAAGGGGAAAAAAAAAAAAACAAAACTGTGGAAATGGAATTTCATTGCCAGAAATAAACTTTGGATCCAAACAATAGGGTATGGGGTGAGGTAACAGGAAAAGAAGGAGCGACAGAGGGGAAAATTTGACTCTGCAATAACACCCCACAGCTCCAGATACTGCTTGAAAGAAAATCAGCCCAACTGAAACAAAATAGAGGAAAAGGCAATACTGAATTCAAATGAAAACAGGCACAATGGGAGAAGGCAAAAATATAAGGGGAAAGTATCTGAGTATGGATTCCAGCAGGATTGGTTTGAATCTTGGTTTAAGACTTAATATCCAGTTGAATGCTGGGGAACAAGAAGGTCAGCCCCAATCTTGTTCGATGAAATGAATGTTTATTCCTTAAAGCAAGTGAGTAATCATAGATGGACTCTTAATCATTCACAAAAACATTCACTTCTAAATATTCTAGAAAGTGATATTTTATTTTTATTACTTTATACTGCTCAAGGCAACAAAATCAGGATACATGACTGGTAACTAATATTTGACCATTAAATATTATGACATTAGTACTCAACATTAGACATTTCACTCTGTTCCTATTTTTTAAAAAGAATTAAGGCTTTTCACCTTTTAATTTGCAATATCTAATGGGGACATCCATTCCATTTAGTCAGTAAAGAGTGACTTATGTTTATGAGGATAATAATTTGCTAAGTGCTGACATTATGGCAGCTCTGTGCTGAGCCCCGCATGTAGGATGAGTTATCAAAATCAGATCCAGCCTTTACCTTCTAGTGCTTCCTATCTACCGAGTACTGAACCACATGAGATTGCCAGGAATCAACCATGGTTTACTTCAAGGGTAGCAATTTCATATGGTTCAACCTAATAACAGGGTTATGTAGTAAATGACACAGAATGACAAAGAATGTTCAAACTACTGCACAACTGCACTCATCTCACATGCTAGCAAAGTAATGCTCAAAATTCTCCTAGCCAGGCTTCAACAGTACGTGAACCGAGAACTTCCAGATGTTCAAGCTGGATTTAGAAAAGGCAGAGGAACCAGAAATCAAATTGCCAACATCCGTTGGACCATTGAAAAAGCAAGAGAGTTCCAGAAAAACATCTACTTCTGCTTTATTGACTACATCAAAGCCTTTGACTATGTGGATCACAACAAACTGGAAAATTCTTCATGAGATGGGAATACTAGACCACCTAACCTGCCTCCTGAGATATTTGTAATGCAGGTCAAGAAGCAACACTTAGAACTAGACATGGAACAATAGACTGGTTCCAAATCGAGAAAGGAGTATGTCAAGGCTATATATTTTCACCCTGCTTATTTAACTTATATGCAGAGTACATCATGGAAAATGCCAGGCTAGATAAAGCACAAGCTGGAATGAAGAGTGCTGGGAGAAATATCAATAACCTCAGATATGCAGATGATACCACCCTTATGGCAGAAAGCGAAAAAGAACTAAAGAGCCTCTTGATGGAAGTGAAAGAGGAGAGTGAAAAAGTTGACTTAAAACTCAACATTCAGAAAACTAAGATCATGGCATCTGGTCCCATCACCTCATGGCAAGTAGATGGGGAAACAGTGGAAACAGTGACAGACTTTATTTGGGGGGGCTCCAAAATCACTGCAGATGGTGACTGCAGCCATGAAATTAAAAAACACTTGCTCCTTGGAATAAAAGTTATGAACAACCTAGACAGCATATTAAAAGGCAGAGAATTACTTTGCCAACAAAGGTCCATCTAGTCAAAGCTATAGTTTATCCAGTAGTCAGGTATGGACGTTAAAAGAGTTGGACTATAAAGAAAGCTGAGTACTGAAGAATTTATACTTTTGAACTGTGGTGTTGGAGAAGACTCTTGAGAGTCCCCTGGACTGCAAGGAGATCCAATCAGTCCATCCTAAAGAAAATAAGTCCTGAATATTTATTGGAAGGACTGATGCTGAATCTGAAACTCCAATACTTTGGCCACCTGATGCGAAGAACTGACTCATTGGAAAATTCCCTGATGCTGGGAAAGATTGAAGGCGGGAGGAGACAGGGATAACAGAGGATGAGATGGTTGGATGGCATCACCAACTCAACAGACATGAGTTTGAGTAAGCTCCAGGAGTTGGTGATGGACAGGGAGGACTGGTGTGCTGCAGTCCATGGGGTTGCAAAGAGTCGAACACACCTGAGCGACTGAACTGAACTGTAGTAAATGATTACACAAACGGAAGTACAGTTATAATCTGAGATAAGAGGCCCTCGAGAAATATAGGGTTCTATGGAAAAAAAAAAAAAAAAACCAGAAAACTGACAATAAACCCTTTCAGGATGCGTTGGGGAAATGCTACTTCTCCAGCCCTATGTAGCTTCTTAAGTACAGAGGATTCTGTTAATGAAACAGCCCTGCTCTCTGCCCTCCTTTTCCACTGGTGAGTTAGGGAGAGAACTTTTGTTGAGCCCACTGTTTCCTTCTCCTTCCTCTTAGGAGGCAGCCACCACAGAAACATCTACTTGACTTGTTCTTCTATGCTTAAGTTTCTCTTTGTCTTTTTGGCAAAATATGCATAAGGCAAGATTTACTGTTTTGACCATTGTTAAGTTGAAATGGACCATTTTGACCATTTCAGTGACCAATTCAACAGCATTAGTACCTTCACATTCTCATGCAACCATCATCATCTTCCCAAACTGAAACTCTGTCTCCATTAAATAACTCCCCATTCTTCCCTCTCCCCCAGACCCTGGCAACCACCATTCCACTTCCTGTCTTTATGAGTTTGACTATTTTAGACGCCTCATGTAAGTGAAATCACACGGTATCTGTCTTTTTGTGACTAGCTATTTTCCATAGCATAATATCCTCAAAGTTCATCCATGTTGTACCAGGTGTCAGAATTTCCTTTCATTGTAAGGCTGAAAAACATGCCATTGTGTGTGTCTATATATATATATATAGACACACACAAAATCATATTCTCATTGTCCATTCAGCCATCGATAGATACTCAGGCTGCCTTTCCTTTTGGCGAGTGCAGATAGTGCTGCTCTGAACGTGGGTGTGCACGTATCTGTCCGAATTCCTGCTTTCAAGTTTTGAGGGGTGGACTGGCAATTCTATTTTTAATTTTCTGAGGAACTATCATGTTGTTTTATGACCACCATCAAAGCACAAGCATTTCAATTTTCCCACAAACTCACCAACTCTTGATTTCTCTTTTTTGATTCTAGTCATTCTAATAGATATGAAGTGTTATCCCACTGCGGTTTTGATTTGCATTGTTATTAGTGATGTTCGGCGTCTTTTTACATGCTTATTGACCAGCTGTATGTCTTCTCTAGAGAAATGTCTATTCAATCCTTTATCCATTTTTTAATCATGTCATCTGTTTGTTGTTCAGTTGTAGGAATTCCTTATATATTCTGGATATTAACTCCTTATCAGATACGTGATTTGCAAATAATTTCTCCACTCCATGGATTGTTTTTAACTCTGTTGCTAGTGTCCTTTGATGCACAGAAGTTTTTTTTGTTTTTGCTTTACATATATTTATTTATTTGGCTCTGTCAGGTCTCTCTGCCCTGCAGCATATGGGATCTTAGTTCCTAGGCTAGGAATCAGAACATACATCCCCTGCATTGCAAGGCAGATTCTTAACCAGTGGATCACCAGAGGCATCCCCAAAAGTTTTTGATTTTGATGTAGTCCAGCTTATCTATGTTTTACTTGTTGCTTGTGCTTTTGGCGTTATGCTTTAAGTTTTACAGAGGCAGGCCTGCCACTGGGATCCTGTGAGGTCAAGGGCTACCTGTGAGCTTAGTTAATTCTGGGTTTAATACCAAGAATCTCACTCAACCACAGAAATAGGCTATATTTTCCAAATTAACTTTTCCATTAGCTTTTCCAGCTTAACAAAAGTGGTATTTTGATCTTCATCAGAATTAATCTTTGCCCTTTTCTTAACTTATATGGTGCTAATTTATTCCCTTCTCACAATACCAAAATGATGCTTGGGAGAAGGTAATCGGAGGATGACATCTGAAGGGTGTAGAGAAGTCAATTAACTGAGGAGAGAAAAGAATATACAAATGACCCAAAGTAGCAGAAATATGATGTCATTCAGCTAATGAAAAAAAAAAAGCATAAGAGAGGCTGGACAAAGTCAAGAAAAGAAAGCAAAGAGAATGGAATGAGATGAAGCTCTGGCCAGGAGTATAGCCAGACCATCAGTAGGATCTCGTAGGGTATCATGTCTCCCCTTGACCAGAAAGAACTAAGCCTGTTCTCTGGGATTCCTGGAGCCTCTTACTCTTTACCTATCCTCATTTCTAAGTACAAATAATGGAATCATCACATTTCCCCCTGAAGTTGAGGATTCTTATTGAATAATTTAGATAACCACATCATTTTTTTGCCACCAAAGCCTTAGGTCAGAAATGCTTTAACTGTGTAAAAAAACTCCCTATGTCAAAAATGGGGGAGGGGAGAATCATAAAAAAGGCAAGGCAAACAAAACTAACAAAATGCTTTCTTGGAGGGGAAATCTCTTCCTACTCTCAAAGGCACCAAAATTCTCATCTCTAAAATTGTCCAAAAAACTTTAAAAGAAGGACTCCCCAAGATGCATTTGGCCCTTGGAAATAAAAGCACTTTCTCCTAGGTCTTGGAAAGGGGTGAGAGACGGGGAAGACATTAATAACAACAATACTGCTCCCTGAGCGCCTCAGTCAACCCACAGAACCAGGACCACACAGAGCTGCATCATCGCACTGAATGCTCATCACTTCCCTAGGCGGGCGGGTATCAGCAGGAGCCCTATTTTGCATATGAGAACGCCAAGGCATTAAAGAGGTAAAATGAATTCCCAACAGTCACCACATCAGGGCACAGTAGAAAGATTAAAAGCCAGGTTTGTCTGATGCCAGGATTCATGTTTCTAATGATTTGGACAACAGCCTCATTTGCATAAATTCTATTCCAGAGAATTGACTAGGCAGCTTTGGCTAGCTTAGAAAAAAAGGCTCTTGTCTAAATATGAGATTTTCATGTTGATTTGTCCTTTTACCCAGCGACCTCCGAGTCCTGATGGCACGTCTCAAGACGAAGCAGCAGGTTCTGCTGAGTGACTGGATTACAGAGGGAGAAAGGAAGATGGACAAACCGCTAAGAAGGTGGATCTGGAGGGACAAGAAAGGGTGAGGGATAGAAGGAAGGGAAGAGGTGCTGTCCCCGTCCCCAGAGAGTGTCTGTTCTAATTGAAGCTAATCAGCCCGAATTCCTTTTTTCATCCAGACATTTGCTTCTCCCAGCCCAAAATGCAAAAGCAGTTAAAGAGAGAGATTTAAAAATAAGAGTAACCCTGTCTCACTGATTCATTCTTTCACATAATTTTATGGAGTAGCTGCTCTGTGGCAGGCACTGCTCTAGGTATTTAAGGTAGATCAGTGGGCCAGACAAAGATTCCTTCCCATGTGAAGTCCTACTGAAAGGAAAACAGACAGTAACCAACAAACAAAATAAAAGAGTGAGCACAAAGTGTCTAAACCGAACCTGTCCTCTGTGTGTGTGTGTGTATTCAGTCGTGTTCGATACTTTGTGACTCCATGAACTATATAGCCCGTCAGGCTCCTCTGTCCACGGAATTACCCAGGCAAGAATACTGGAGTAGGTTGCCATTTCCTACTCCAGGGGATTTCCTAACCCAGGAATCAAACCTGCATCTCTTGCATCCCCTGACTTAGCAAGAGGATTCTTTACCACTGCGCCACCTAAGAAGCCCCTTCTATTATTCCAAATCTGGCCGACTGAAGAGGTAGCCTGTTCTGTGACAGATTTGGTTTTAGATGTTAATCTCACTTCATTTATGTCGTTTCTCTGACGTGGACACTGTTATAATCCCCATTTTATAGATGGGTAAGCAGAAAGAAGCTTCTCCGGTGGGTCAGACAGTAAAGAATCCTCCTGCAATTCGGAAGACCCTAGTTTGATCCCTAGGTCAGGAAGATCCCCTGGAGAAGGGAATGGCTACCCACTCCAATATTCTTGCCTGGAGAATGCCATGGACACAGAAGCCTGGCAGGCTACAGTTCATGGGGGCACAAAGAATCAGACACAGCTGAGCAACTAACACTTTCAAGCAGAAGCTTAAAAATGCATCTGCCTAACAATCCACAACTACTCAGCGGCAGATTCTGTTTGAACCGATGGAGCTTGATTCCAAAATCTGTGCTGTAAGCTCTAGGTAGACCACCTCCTGGTATTAGGTTCCAAGTTATCAACAACAGAAATGGACTCTATTTAAGTTAAATAGGAGAGGGATTATCAGAAGTGTATCCAACTGCTCACATGATAAAGAAGAAATAGAAAATCAGACTTTGAAAATGGGAAAGAATCAAGGGAAAGTAGATAGCCACAATTACAGCTAACATCTCACCCTGGGAA
>NW_011494644.1:291127-307096 GCF_000754665.1 Bison bison bison | reverse complement strand
ACTTTCCCTTTTCACTTTCATGCATTGGAGAAGGAAATGGCAACCCACTCCATTGTTCTTGCCTGGAGAATCCCATGGATGGAGGAGCCTGGTGGGCTGCCGTCTATGGGGTCGCACAGAGTCGGACACAACTGACTCGACTTAGCAGCAGCAGCAGCAGCTACCTCCCCCACACCCATGTCTTTGTGTGTGCAGCTCTAGACTCAAGGTCCTAGGAAGGAGCATGTCAATGGCTGAACTTGGGTTTAGGGCTCACACTGTAACCTCCAGGGGTCACAGAAAGCAAGTAACTGGTTTTTTAGCTTCTATGGCAGAAGCAGGGGCCAGGCACGATTCCAAGACAGTCTGTAGCCAACTTCCTAAACACAGGAAGGAGGATGTACTGTCTTCACAATTTTCTGCCACATTGGTATATCGGCTGCCCTGGTATTTGCTTAATATTTCTCCTCAAGTAGACTCTACATTTTAATTTATTTTAAAAGGAAACTTTATATTACTGTTGAGAACATGGGTTCAATGTGCCAGCTGTACTTCACTGCCTAATAGTCATTAAAATAAACATAAGACTGAAAGTTTTTGAACCTAACCCAGGAACCAACCAAGAGCACCCTGCGCTGCAGGAGACCCTGCTGTAATGTAAGTGACCACTTTCCCGTTCCCCATGGTGTTGGCTGAATGGATGGTGCTGCCCAGAGAGACTACAGGAAGCTTGACATTTATCACTAGGATTCAGAGTCAAGGACTTCTGGCAAATCTACCCTAGCAGTATCTCTTCTTCCTCATTCAGTAATCAGTTGAGTCCCAGAGCTTCTTTATTACTTGGTAATGCAGGCACAGCCACTCCTTGGGTTGTGGACGCAACTGCCCTTCTCTGCATTTCCCCAAATGCTCTGTAGGCTTAACATCTATTTCCTGTTAAGAAGCAGAGTTCAAAGCCTCTTACACCCTCTCTATTTCCTCTACCCCAGACTAACAGACTGACAGACTTATCAAATAAACAGACAAGCAAACAAATCTAAGACTTACCCCCACCCCCCAAAAAAGGGAGGGGGGACTGGGAGATAGAGACAATGTGGTCCAGGAAATATTTTCCTTTGCTTGCAGTTAAAGCGATGAGCAAATTTATTTACACAACTTATATCCACCTAGGACTACTCTCACACTGCAGAGATACAAAAGCTGCAAAAAATCGACTTTCTCTCTCTGTTCCGAAAGCCCTGTAGACAGACCTGCTGTGAATGCAAAGCAGGACACCCAACTGGAAGGACAAAGGCTTTGGAGGAAGCTGAGGAGGAGGTGCTACACATCCCTGCCCGAAACCCTCCCCCTCCTCATCCCCTCTCCCCTCGCTTCTCATCCCCCCCTTCCCTTCTTCCCTTTTCTGTATCTATCTCTGTCTCAGTCTCTCTCCTCCTCTTCCCTTTTCTTCCTTCCTACCACTCCAAGAAGAGGTGGATGAGTAGACAGCCAAACTTTCACAGCCTGGAGAATCCTGGCTAGGGCTCCAGAGGTGCTGTGTGGGAACAGAAAAGCCACTGCTCTGGTTCCCCTGCACTAAGGGAGCTGTTCCTGGCACCCCTGATTTTCCACCCGAGAAGTGGGCAGGCCACGGAACATCATCACAGAGCGTTCAGTCATAAATCCTCTTGCTTAATACAGTCGGCTGAACTAGATAATCAATTAATTAATAAGTGGCGCTGCTTAGACTAATACATATGCCGACACAGCAAGAAGCTGGAAGAACATGAGGGAAATGCAGAAAGCGAAGAGGCCTCCTCTGCAAAAGGAGAGTATTTACTCTGAGCACGGCAGAAGTTCAGTAAACATCTGCTTATTCAGAATATGAGCAACCAGGGAGCTCGAAACAAGCAGAAAGGTTCCTTGGAATTTTAAAAGAACCGTTGATGCTCTTAGCCACAAGATGCTCAACCCATATCAGATCTTGAAGTGCTCTCTGAATCAAAAGATTTCTTTGCCTCTATGGAGTTTTTAGAATAAAGTGGGTTCCGACTTTCTGAAAATTAGCTCTTAAGGGTATTGCTCTGGAGCAGCTCTCAGTTAGTGTGGATATTCTGTCCACCAAATAATCCACTTGTCAATTGTGGGGCATGAAGCGGGTGGGGAGAAAAGGTCAGAGAAATAGGCTGTAAACCGTCGCATTGGGTTCATGCCAGAAAAGCTGTGTTACAGTTTACGCACTGAACCTGGAGTTTAGAAAAGTGGGTGGGATTTGCGCAAGCTTCTGAGAGCCTCCCAGATGGGTCAGTGGTAAAGAACCCGGCTGCCAATGCAGGAGACCTAAGAGATGCAGGTTTGATCCCTGGGTGAGGAGGATCCCCTGGAGGTGCACATGGCAACCCACTCCACTGTTCTTGCCGGAGAAGCCCAGGGACAGAGAGCCCATCGTGTTGCAAAGAGTCAGACATGACTCTAGAGACTCAGCACACATACACACACTGAGATCCTCAGCTGAATAATGGGAAAATGTCATTTTTACAAAGTGACTGTGAGGATGAAATAAAAAAGGTTGTGTGTTATTATATTATTATACAACATATTACATATGTTACTATGTTAGGTATCAGATATCATCAGATATTATATATATATAATATATATCAGATAATATAGAGTATTCAAATGCAAGGAATAATTGCCTTCATTTATAACAACACACACTCAGGTTAGACTCATTTCCTCATCTCCATCTCCTCTCTCCTTCCCCCCCTTCCCTCCTAGGGAGCATAATAATATTCATGATAACTATTACTCATGGAAATTACATCTTTCTACAAGATCTTACAGAATAAATTTCACCGACAGCCATTAAAATATTTCAGACAATATGCCTTCTATAAAAATGTTATTAATCACTATTATATTTCAAGATGTTGGTCTAAGGGGGGAAAGAAGCTACACTTTAACATTTTGTGAGGTAGCTTTGTAGCAAGGTGGATTTCATTAGACTTAGTCCACTCCTTTCAAACTAGCAACAAATGAAGAAAGGAAAGAAAAGTCGGATATCCATGAAATATCCAGCAATTAAGCTGAGACCAAGATCTCTACTGTGTTTATAAAGATTATAATAAGTTAAAAAGAGAAGGTCTTGCCCACAAACTCTGTATCTACTCAAATGACAAGTTTACCTTCTGCTTAGTCTCAAGGAATGGAAATGTTTTGAAAGTTTTTCCTCTTATTTCTTTAGGAGGAATAAGAGGGAATTTATCCTCTTAGTCCTTTTGGAATGGGCATCTGATATCAATAGTATGATATAAGATAGACAGGTACAGAGATGGTTTTCTTTGAAATAGATTCTTTCTCCTGTTCATAAGGGTACCCAGACAAAGGGACCTCAGAAGAAAAATGTGCAAATAAGCAGAGACATTACTTTGCCAATAAAGGTCCATCTAGTCAAGGCTTTTCCAGTGGTCATGTATGGATGTGAGAGTTGGACTATGAAGAAAGCTGAGTGTCAAAGAATTGATGCTTTTGAACTGTGGTGTTGGAGAAGACTCCTGAGAGTCCCTTGGACTGCAAGGAGATCCAACCAGTCCATTCTAAAGGAGATCAGTCCTGGGTGTTCTTTGGAAGGACTGATGCTAAAGCTGAAACTCCAATACTTTGGCCACCTCATTTGAAGAGTTGACTCATTGGAAAAGACTCTGATGCTGGGAGGGATTGGGGGCAGGAGGAGAAGGGGATGATGGAGGATGAGATGGCTGGATGGCATCACTGACTCAATGGACGTGAGTTTGAGTGAACTCCGGGAGTTGGTGATGGACAGGGAGGCCTGGCATGCTGCAATTCATGGGGTCACAGAGAGTGGGACACGACTGAGCAACTGAACTGAACTGAACTGATGGCTGATGTAGAAGGAACCTAAAAATAATCTTGCCTTACTTTCTTAGTTTTAAAAAGTGCTGGGTGTGTGTGCTCAGTTGTGTCCGACTCTTTGCAACCCTTTGGACTGTAGCCCACCAGACTTCTCTGTCCATGGGATTTTCTGGGCAAGAATACTGGAGTGGGTTGCCATTTTCTCCTCCAGGGAATCTTCCCTACCCAGGGATCACAGCTCCTGTGTCTCTTGCATTGGAGGCAGAGTCTTTACCGTTGAGCCGCTAGGGAAGCCTTAAAAGGTAAATCACGTAAAAAAAAAAAAACTTATTTGCCCTCAGTCTCAAAGCCATTTCTGCAACTGTTTATAATAATAGCAAACATGCATTTGTTGTTGTTCAGTCGCTAAGTTGCATCTGACTCTTTGTGACCACATGGACTGTAGCCCACCAGGCTCCTCTGTCCATGGAATTTCTCCAGGCAAGGATACTAGAGTGGTTGCCATTTCCTTCTCCAGGGGATCTTCCCAACCCAAGGACTGAATCTGAGTCTCTTGCATTAACAGGTGGATTCTTTACCACTGAGCCACCAGGGAAGCCAAACATTCATTCAGTTCAGTTCAGTCACTCAGTTGTGTCCAACTCTTTGCGACCCATGAATCACAGCACGCCAGGCCTCCCTGTCCATCACCAACTTCCAGAGTTTACTCAAACTCATGTCCATCGAGTCAGTGATGCCATCTAGCCATCTCATCCTCTGTCGTCCCTTTCTCCTCCTGCCCCCAATCCCTCCCAGCATCAGAGTCTTTTCCAATAAGATAACTCTTCGCATGAGGTGGCCAAAGTACTGCAGTTTCAGCTTTAGCATTATTCCTTCCAAATAACACCCAGGGCTGATCTCCTTTAGAATGGACTGGTTGGATCTCCTTGCAGTCCAAGGGACTCTCAAGAGTCTTCTCCAACACCACAGTTCATTAGACCCCTACGATACACCAGGTTTTGCATTAAGCTCTCTATGTGTGATATCTCATTACATCTTCCCAGAACAATCAGAATGCCAGTCTTACTGATGAGGCAACTGAAGCTCAGACAAGTGAAGTAGCTGGTAAGGTACAGAGACAGGACTGGGATCTGAAAAGTACACTGAGCTACAAGGAACCCAAGACTCTTGGTTTCCAATCTAGTACAAACTCTCTCTAGATTTTAATCTGAATTTTTTATTTAAAAAGTTTTATTCATTCCAGCGGTAATTGGAAAATTCCTTCTTTTTAATGAACACGTGGAAAAATAATTACCTCCCCAAATTGTGCATTCCCTTTCTTCTAGTGCAGTCTACCACAAGTACGGAAGGCTAGCTCAGCTGGGGCTGGGCTGCCCCATAAATAAATCATGTCCAGGTCGAGCCGGTATGGCTGGTGCTGTATATATAATAGAAACAGCAGTGTCAAAAAGCAACCACGCTCTCTTCTGTGAGCGCATGTTTCCAAATTGCCCTTGATAGGTTATGAGCAGAGTATTTCAAAGGGATGTGTTAAATATCAGCACAAGTGCTTTGAAAGGGTGCCTTTCCACTTCCTGGCACTTTGATTTCTTCCACTTCCATTTGGTTTTGCCTCGACTACCGTAAGGAAGGAAGCCGAGAGCAACTCCTGGGGCAGCTGGTCTGGTTGCAGGGTGACTCTCCTGACCTCTTAATGTGAGCAGAACAGAACCATGAGTTAATGAGGTACATGGTCTCAGAGGCTGAGAGATGTGGGTTCAAATCTTGGCTCTAGCATTTCCCAGCCATGTGGTCCTAGGCAACTTTCTTAGCTTCACAGTTTTTCAACTATAATATAAGGATAATAATTCTCTCTTCCAGAGACTGCAGTGAGGGTTAAATAAGTGTGTTAATAAGTATGTTTGTTCACTATTCATTACATTTGAGACTCCCCATTAAGTACTGAACATGTACGTATTACATTTGGCCCTATATATCCGTAGGGACTGTATTTGCAGATTCAACCAACTGATGGATCCAAAATAGTTTAATTTCAGAAAGTTCCAAAAAGTAAAACTTGAATTTGCTGCAACTATTTATATAGCATATATATTGTATTTACAGCTGTTTATATAGCACTTACGGAGAAGGCAATGGCACCCCACTCCAGTACTCTTGCCTGGAAAATCCCATGGATGGAGCAGCCTGATGGGCTGCAGTCCATGGGGTCTCGAAGAGTTGGACACGACTGAGCGACTTCACTTTCACTTTTCACTTTCATGCACTGGAGAAGGAAATGGCAACCCACTCCAGTGTTGTTGTCTGGAGAATCCCAGGGATGGGAGAGCCTGGTGGGCTGCTGTCTATGGGGTCACACAGAGTCGGACACGACTGATGTGACTTAGCAGCAGCAGCAGCAGCAGCATATAGCCTTTATATTGTATTAGGTACTATAAATTATCTAGAGGTTATTGAAAATATAATCAGAGTGTACATATAGGTAATATGCAAATATGGCACCATTTTATATAAGGCACTTGAGCATCCATGGATTTTAACATCCAACCCCCCCAACCCCAAGGGTTACCAAGGAAAAACTACTCATATAATGCTTACAAAGAAACAGGAAGTTAATAATAAACCCATATCACAGATGCGGAAACTGAGGCACTGAGGGGTTATATAACCAGTCCACTGTCTCATAGTAGGCTTTGCACCAGGCAGCCTGGCTCCAGGCTAAAATCCCTTAGTGAACACAATTAGTAGTGAGCTTGACACAGAGAAATTGCTTAACAGATTTTGGTTATCTTTTGCCATTGAACTGCCTCCTGATTGCTCACCTATTCAGAGAGGACAATCCTCAGTGTCTTGAGGGAAGAACAACAGAATTACAAATATTGACCCTCAGGTTTGTGCCAGACTATTATATTCTTCTAAATCTTCATGGTAACACTAGATGCTAAATGGTGGTTCAGACAGTAAAGAATCTGCTAGCAATGCAGGAGACCTGGATTCAGTCTCTGAGTTGGGAAAATCCCCTGGAGAACGGAATGGCTACCCACCCCAGTATTCTTGCCTGGAGAATTCCATGGACAGAGGAACCTGGTGGGCTACAGTCCACGGGGTTACCAAGAGTCAGACACAGCTGAACGACTAACACCTTCACTGGAGCTCTACAATGTCAAGGGACTGTCCCGAGGCACAGAGGGCATCAGGACAGAAGTCTACATCTTCTAGCTCTGAAGCCCATGGCACACTGACAAGCTGGGCAAGCCCTTATAAGACACACTGTCGAAATAAGACAGATCCTTTCCATCTCCCCCACTCCATCCTGGTCTCCTAAGACAGGGCTTCTCAAACTTTACTACGCACACAATTCACCCGGAGACTTTGTTAAATGCAGATTCTGATTCAGCACTTCCGGGGTGGGAACTGAGATCCTGCATACCTAACAAGCACCCAGGTGACACCATAGCTGCTGATGTGTGGACAACACTTTGAACAGCAAGGATGTGAGAGAGTCCTTCAGTTCCCTCATGGTCTCTCTCTCTGCCTCCTGAGACTCAAGCAGCCTCTAAAGCTGTAGCACTGAGACTGGGGATTATTTCCACTCTTTTATCTCTATGGAAAGAGTGAGATTTTCCAAACCAAACCTGCCTCCCACCAATTCCAGCCTCACCAGCAACATCATTATCAAACATATACACACACATACTCCATCTCTCTCTCTCTCAGCCTCCTTTAAATTTTTATGTCTTTCTTGCATGCGATTATTACGCACATTTCACATTGGATCATTCCAATGTCAAATGAAAAACTCAAATTGTTACTAGGCATCTTTAACTCCAAAAGGAGAACTCTACCATTAGGCGAAATGCAGCAGCACCAGCAATTTAGAGGTAAATAATGACTTAAGTACAGATAATGAGCCTGATGGTATTTGGTAAATCACTTGCAAAATAGTCCCTTTCCCACTCTCAAATTTAAACCCAGGAGCAGTATTTCAGGGGTTCTCTATAAAGGGGCCCTCTCTAGCTAGCTCCCGATTTCACGGCTATGACCCTTCCTATCCAGCCAAGAGCCATTTCGCCCAGCTATGGTTGGCTGTCCCTGACCCTTTTGTCTTAAGAATCACTCACAGCAAACTCTGAAGGTGTGTGGGGCAAAGAAATACTACCAATTCAACCCCAGAGTCTCAACTCGCAACCATCCCTTTAACGGGTCTTGTCCGGACAGCCTCGTAAAACCATAGAATATGACTCCTCTTTCTTTTATACTGGAAGTGTCAAGAGCCTCTCTGGCCATTTATTTGACAGAGAGGTTGCTAAATGTTATGGCAAACGGCCACATCAATCCAGATAACAGCTGAGCACTGGTGTCTGTTGCAAACCCTGAGACCTCACCAACCTGCAAGGAAAAGTTTTCCTGACCTCTGTGCTGTGGTCCACACGAACACAAACAGGAAGGTCAGGTGGTGCAGTGGGCTCTGACCTGGAGGTGAGAGGTGTCCTCTCTTAGCCCTGACTGTGCTGCTAACCTGTGGGACCTTGGGGAAATGAATCCATCTCTCTGGGGAAGTTTTCACTAGAAGGAAAAATAACTTAGTAACAACAGCCCCAAATGTGTACACACAGACTTTAGAGGCAAGTGCCTCCTTTCATAACTGGGAGATGCCCATGAATTCCTTCACTCCTCTATCAGCTGACTGTGGCTACAATACTGCTTTCTGTTGTGTAACAACCACAAATTCCCAGTGGAGTGCAACAATAAGAATGCATACAACTCCTGCATCTGCAGTTGAGCTGATGTAGGCACAGCTGGGCTGGCTGCTTTCATCTGGGCTTGGCTGGGGTAACTGGCTCTGTTCCACGTGTGCGTCATCCTCCTCTGCTCCAGCAGACTAGCCAAGGTAGATGCTTCTCATGGTTACGGCAAAGACACAAGACAGCAGGCAGGAACGGAAGAGGTCTCTCATGGCTTAGGCTGGAAACTGACATGCGGTAACTCTCACCCTATTCTATGGGCCGAAGCAGTCCATGTGGCCAAACCCAGTGTTCAGGGGCAGGGAAATGGACTCCGTTCTTTTGGTGCAAGGAGCTACAGAGTCACTTGGGGCAGGCCATGCGTAGAGGGAGAAGCCACCTGTCCACCTCAATAGGAAGCTGGGACTTCCACTGGACCAGTGTTCTCACTGGTCCCCCGCCTGGAATGACCCCCCACCAGCTTCTCTAAACTCTATCCACTCTATAAGTGCCGGCCAACAGTCCACCTCCTTTCGCAGGAAATCTTCCCCACTCCCCGGGGTGCACCACGTGAGCTGCTCCAATTCCCTGGATGGAGGCCTGTGGCTCCCGTCTCTCCGGCCAGCTCCTAACTGCCTCCTAGAAGCACATATGGAATGTGTCTCTTTCAGGGCCCCTGCCTCTGGGGCTCACTCAAGTGCTGGCTGGTGGACTGGATCCCTGAGAAACGGAGGTGATGCTGGTGCTCAACTTTCCTCCCAGGAAGGGGAGGCTATGTTGATTGCCTTTGATATAGCCCAGACCTGAAATCCCTGGGGAGCTGAAAGGTGTGATTCTGAGGTCATCAAATCTGAAGCAACCTGCGATCACCAGTAGAGGGCGCTGTAGTTTGTCATCTTGGCCCCACAGCCTCGCTGCCTGTGCATCGTTTCTCCCAACACCTTCATCAGGTTGTACAAAGAAACTCCACTCTCCTGAGAGCCCAGAAGCAGCCTATGGAGGCTGAGAAGCAGATCACAGCATCACAGGGTCCCATCTTGAATCTCTCGTGCAGCCACAATACCCAAAACTTCCTCACCAAAGAACTCTTCCCTCTAGAAAATCTGCCTGTGCACAGACAACCGTGGTTGCAGACCCACACCCTGGACCTTAATTTAGTTTATCCAATCCACCCCCAACGACACAGTTAATGTTTCAAAAGCAAGAAAATTAGGAAGGAGAGAAAACAAAGAAGCAAGATGAAACCAAGAGTGTGTAACATTGAAATTAATTATGCATGTGCATGCATGCTAAGTCACTTCAGTCGTGTGCGACTCTTTGCACCCCTGATGGACTGTAGCCCATCAGGCTCCTCTGTGCATGGAATTCTCCAGGAAGAATACTGGAGTGGGTAGCTGTGCCCTTCTCCGGGGGGTCTTTCCAACCCAGGGAATCTTCCCAACCCAGGGACTGAACCCATGTCTCTTGTATCTCCTGTATTGGCAGGCAGGTTCTTTACCACTAGCACCACCTGGGAAACTCGAAATTAATTACATTCCATCCCTAATAAGACCCAGCTTTGGGGTGCCTCTGACAGTTCAGTTGGTAAAGAATCCACCGACAATGCAGGAGACCCCAGTTCGATTCCTGGGTTGGGAAGATCCGCTGGAGAAGGGATAGACTACCCACTCCAGTATTCTTGGATTTCCCTTGTGGGACTCTGTGGGAGAGGGAGAGGGTGGGAAGATTTGGGAGAATGACATTGAAACATGTAAAATATCATGTAAGAAACGAGTTGCCAGTCCAGGTTCGATACACGATACTGGATGCTTGGGGCTAGTGCACTGGGACGACCCAGAGGGATGGTATGGGGAGGGAGGAGGGAGGAGGGTTCAGGATGGGGAACACATGTATACCTGTGGCAGATTCATTTTGATATTTGGCAAAACTAATACAATTATGTAAAGTTTAAAAATAAAATAAAATTAAAAAAAAAAAAGAATCCGCCTGCAATGTGGGAGACCTGGGTTTGAACCCTGGGTTGGGAAAATCCCCTGGGGAGGGGAAAAGCTACCCACTCCAGTATTCTGGCCTGGAGAATTCCATGAATTCTTCAGGGGGTATAGTCCATGTCCCTGGGGTCATAAAGAGTCAGACACGACTGAGCAACTTTCACTTTGGGGTGCTAGCAGGAGTGGAAGACAGACAAGTGAATGAGCTCAGTCGGGATTCCACCACAGAGCCCAGTGCCTAAGCCTCCTTCCTCCCACTCTGGACCTTCCTCCTCAGCCTCCTGAATCATCAAGGTCTGGCCCCAGGACCAGGCCTGCTGGGTCTTCAAATAAATACAGTCTGATCCCCACAGGTTCCTCCAGGGCCATTCTCCTCTGGCAAAGTCCTGTTCTGCCACTTCCTTCAAAGCCAGAGGCAGCTCAGCCCCCTGCACAGCGGGCCTTAGGTTTATCCTTTCCTCCTCTCCCAGTTAAGTGCCTGGGGACCATTTTGCACACACCTCTCAGCAGCCGTTGCAGCAGACACAGGAAACCTGCGAGTGGAATTCATTAGCTCTGTAACAGGTCGGCCCTCGCCCTCCCCAATGCTCCTTCGTCCGCGGAGCATCTGTGGGCTCTGGCAGAGAAAAGAGAGAGAGAGAGTCCAGCAGCTCCTGATGCCCCGCGGTGGCTCCGTGGCCACCTGGAGCACATCAAAGTGGGCTCCTGGCTTGGCAGGCACGCACCAGACCCTGGAGGGTGCACTTCAGGCCAGGCCGTGCCGCCTCTGCTCAGAGAACAATTTAGCACATTTTCCCCACTGTTCTGCAGAGTGGGGGCCTACAGAGGTTTGGTAATTGGCATCACAAGCCCTAGCCTGTCCTGATCCCTGCAGGGCGCCTTGTTACTCTAATTGTTTGAGGATTTGTTTTCATATCCCAAGACTGGGGGCTGTGGGGATGAGGGCAGGGTGGGAGAAGAGATTCTAATAACCTGAAGGCAATAGGCATGAATCTTGCTCATGGCTTCAGTGCTGGACAGAATGAAGTTTTCCATTTGAGCTGGAGCAGCAGGGCAGGACGGTTCTGTGATCGAAGAAGTTCCTTCTAATAGGTTAGGGTCCCCAGGAAGGAGGGACTCCTCAGGGTCACCCCAAAGCAGAATGGGCTGACTCGGGAGGTCATGGTCATTAGAAGGTGTAGGAGAGCAAAATTTGCCACCCCAGAGTGTGTCTTTGGCATGCAGAGTATTTGGAGCTAAAACCAATAAAGGCCCAAAAGAGAAAGAAATTAGACCTTCACCTTGACTGCCTAAAGAATGTAGCTAGAGGACCTGGCCCAGGAAGGGAGCAGCAACGACTATATTATTGCTACAGGGAAGAGCCAATCATGACCCCATGTTGGATCTGTTTCTTTTAACCTTTGCTTCCCCCTGCTTTCTCGTTGCTTTTGCTCACTAAAACGATACTGTTTTTACATAATGGCCTGCCTTGGGGAGCCCTACCCCTCTGCCTGGATATTAAACCAAAGTACCTTTATTCAGGACCCTGTCCACCTGTGTGGATGGCTACAAAAAGGAAGAAATTAACACATCCCCTCCCAGAGCATTGCCATTCCAGAAGATATCTGCAAGATTAATGGCCTTTTTACTTTGCTTCCTCACCCCCACCACTCCGTTCTATTATCAAACCTGGCATTCAGACCCTGATAAGATGGTTATTTTGAGACATTAATCTGCCATCTTCTCAGTCTACTGCCTTTCTGGCAGAGTCATATTCCTCGTCTCAACACCTCATCTCCACTATCTCCAATTCATTGGCCTGTCGTGCGGCGAGCAGAGTGAACTTGGACTCGGTAACAGTGTCAACCAGGTGTGTGGACAGGGAGGAACCTAACAAAGTGTTAGTTAAAACTCCTCTCGTGCCCCACTGTCTGCAGGGCCCAGCAAACATTTGTTTTCTATACATTTGCTTTTCCACCTCAATGTCAATTGCCCACACCATCCTGGAGTTCCCAAACCACTACCCCAACATCCTCTTTTGTCTTTAATGGAAGATGGTATTTAAGGTGAGGGGTTGAGCCAGCTTAGTAAGATTTCCCAGGTCTTTCCCATGTGCACATGCTATTAAACCTTGTTTGATTTTCTGTTAATCTGTCTCATGTCAATTTAATCCTTAGACCAGCCAGAACCTAGAAGGGTACAAGGAAATGTCTTTGTCTCCAACAAGGAGAGGAAGTCTTCAACTGAGCCCCTAAGTCCAGCCAGAAACCTGGGCATCAACTGTGGTTCTTTTCTCTGCCTCAGAGGCTCATCAATCAGCAAGTTTTGACACTACCTGCTCAGTAGTTCTTGAATCTCTCCTACCCTCTCTACCTCCATTGCCACAGCCTCCAGTCATCTCTTACCTAGACTGTTCTCTGAACTCATCCTCACCCCTATCCACACTCCCCCGACCCCTGCCAACCCTGCCTTCAAGTCTCCAGCCCTCTAAACCCAGGATCAGCAAGCAATAGCTCAGGGACCAAATCTGGCCCAGCATCTGTTTTTGTAAATGAAGTTTTTGGAATGCAGCCAGGCCCATGTGCTTATATACTGTCTACAACTGTTTTTACACTACAGTGTCAGAGTGAGATAGTAGCAAGAGGCCATGTGGCCCACAAAAGTAAAAGAATAGTTACTATCTGGCCCTTTAAGAAAAGCTTCCCAGGTGGCACAGTGATAAAGAATCCGCCTGCCAATGCAGGAGGTGCAAGAGATGTGGGTTCACAGGTTCTATCACTGGCTGAGGAAATGGCAACCCACTCCAGTATTCTTGCCTAGAAAATTCCAAGAACAGAGGAGCCTGGCAGGCTACAGTCTGTGGGGTTGCAAAGAGTCAGACTCAACTGAGCACATACACACTCACAACACAACAACCTTTAAGTAAAAGCCCACCTAGCTCTAAACCACCACGGCCAGTGTGAGTTCAAGTCACTTATCTCACTCAGGATTCACCAACTGTTCCCCCCGCCAAATAGGAAAATTAGACTTCCTTGTCATACATCTAACATCCTTTATGTTAGTCCTTAGCTAATTCAGGGATTACAAATGGGCAGCCCATAGGCTTCATCTAGTATGTATATATATATATGTATACACACACACACACACACACATATACATATATCGTTTTATGGCTCACACAGAGTTTAAAACATTAATTGTAAACTTTCAAAAATCATAAGATGGGTACTTCCCTGGTGGTCCAGCAGGTCCATGCTCCTGCTGCAAGGGGCATGAATTCAATCCTTGGTTGGGGAACTAAGATTCTACATGCCACACAGTGTGGCCAAAAAGGTAGAAAAAAATAACAAATGAAAAGCATAAGATTATACATCAAAAGTCG
The DNA here is from genome assembly GCF_000754665.1 of Bison bison bison. Taxonomy (NCBI): domain Eukaryota; kingdom Metazoa; phylum Chordata; class Mammalia; order Artiodactyla; family Bovidae; genus Bison; species Bison bison. The sequence continues at coordinate 293,186 of NW_011494644.1, read as the reverse complement.
TATTTCTGACTTGTCTTGAAAATAGGGAATTGTTGCAACACTTGGCCCCCATTCCCAGCTGGCATCCGTCAGCCACAGAGTCACCACATATCTGCCCTTGAGATGGTGCCTGTGTTTCCCAGTTCACCACAGACTCCACCCCTCCCTACTGTTAGGGGAAGCACACTGACTGAAACTGCCCACCCTGGCCAGGCACCATAGTAACCATAGCATGCGTTGTTTTATGACAGGAGATCCTGGTAAGGAACAGGGAACTAATAAGCCACCATCAACCGGAAGCGTTCAGGAAAGGTGAAAAGGAGACACCACATGCCTGACCACCTCCCAGAATCCTTTTCACTGGCATCCATCTTGGCTGAACAAGGCGTGCGCCACCAGGAAGGACTCTGAGTCAGAATGATTGGCTAAAGACAACCTGGAAACTAATCCCGTCACCACAAAACCCGAGACTGTGAGCCACGTGGCAGAGCTGTTCTCCTGGGTTCCCTCACCCCACTGCTCTCCACCTGGGCGCCCCTTCCCAATAAAATCTCTTGCATTGTCAGCACATGTGTCTCCTCGGACAATTCATTTCCGAGTGTTAGACAAGAGCCCAGTTTCAGGCCCCCTTCCTGCAACACCACTGTCCAACATAAGCCTGCTTCATTCATATAGGCATATGAGCCTGACACCTCCCACCCTTCCTTCTTTCTTTACTAGTGTCGACATAAAAAGCAGTCACGACCTGAAAGTTGAGAGTTATTTTATTCAGTGGGAATTTTTAGGACTTCAAGCCCAAGAGGCAGCATCTTAGGTAGCCCTGAGAAAATGGCTCTGAGGAGGCGGGGCGTGGAGTCCGGTTATACAGAAGTATGCAACAAAGAGGGGCAGATAGTTTCAACATCAAAGATTACTGTTAATTAAGGAAAACCAGATGTCTCAAGTTAAGGAATTTAGCACTCTTCTATGTTTGGGAAGATTCAAGTGTTTGAGTTTACTGAAATCATTTCTTTCACATACATCTCAGCTATCTGGGGCCAGCATCCTGCATTTGTTTGTTTGTTTGTTTGTTGTTTGGTTTTTAATCCTTAAGTTCAGTTCCTTGATTATTGTAGGGAGTGGCAGATGGCTGCTGCCGGCTTTCTCACCTCCACCCCCCAGGCCCCCACATCCTCGACTTCCCGAGCTCCACAGTGTTCATCGTGGGAAGTGGCTGATGGCTGCCATCTGCCAGCACTGTTCTTTTTGGGGGCCCTCGGGGATCAGAAATGCATATCTGGAGGGCCAGAATCGAGGATGACCATGACATCCTTGTTTGTAGATATCGCAGGAGGTATTTCATTTCACGCCAGCCAGCCCTTTCCTAGAACTATGTATTAATACTATCTTTCTGCCAGAAGACCCAGAGTCTCCAAAGAAGCCGTGCCGTCTCCCACCTCCACCCTCTACACATGCTCTCCCCCTTGTATTAGTCTGCTGGGGCTTCCATAACAAAGTGCCACAGACTGGGTAGTTTAAACCATAGAAATCTATTTTCTCATCCGGAGGCTGGAAGTCCAAGATCAAAGTAACATCAAGTTGGTTCCTTCTGAGGCCTCTCTCCTTGGCTCATATGTGGCCATCTTTTCCCCACGCGTTCACATGCTCTTCCCTCTGTGTATGTAACTGTATCTGAGTTTCCTCTTCTAATAAGTACACCAGGCATACTGGATTAGAGTTCACTCTGATGACATCATTTAATCTTAATTACCTTTAAGGATCCTATCTCCAAATACAGTCACAGTCACACACTGAGGTACTGGGGATTTAGGCTTCAGTATCTAAGTTTCGAGGAAATAGAATTCAGACCATAACATTTATCTTCCTGGAATGCCCTCCAATACTTTATTCAACTAACAAATATTCATACTTTTTATGAAGAATCAAGCACCACATCCTTGGTGAGGCCTCAAAAATCCCCTGCAAAAATTCATCTTCTATTTTCTTTGTAGCTTGTGCACACCTCCACTTAAGACCACCACCTTGCGCTACGCTGCTAAGTCACTTCAGTCACGTCCGACTCTGTGTGACCCCATAGACG
>NW_011494644.1:263478-290923 GCF_000754665.1 Bison bison bison | reverse complement strand
GAAAGTGAAGTCACTCAGTTGTATCTGACTCGTAGCAACCCCATGGACTGCAGCCTACCAGGCTCCTCCGTCCATGGGATTTTCCAGGCAGGAGTACTGAAGTGGGGTGCCATTGCCTTCTCTGACCTTGCACTATAGTCATTGATATTTCTCCCTTTTTCCCCACTGAACTGTGAATTTCTGTGGGTAGGAACTATGTTTTTCCTCTCTCTCTATCCAATACATACCCACTTGTGGGGGGCTGAATGTGCCAGGCACTATCAACATCACTGAAGTTCCAACAGTGGACAAGTTTCCTCCCTGCATGGACTCTACATTCCAGGAAGGAAAAGGGGCACTAAATTAGTAACTAAACAAAAGTGACACATTGCACAGTACCATCCTGTTGTAGGTGTTCAAAAAACACTGAATCAATGCTGTAGGGAAAACACATACAAAGTGGGTCTAGTTTATCTTAGAACATTTTTGGAGTTGGAATTCTATAATGTTTTTAGACTCTGAGTTGCTGAGGTCATTATTATATAGAATGTCTGGCAGTCTTCACTTGTTCTGCAAGCTTGGGTCACTGCATCTCTATATTCCTCTTTAAATCATGGGACCCAGCATCATCTCTTGCCTTTTCATTCTGTCACAGAGTCAGACGTGACAGAGTGACTGAACAATAACATCGTCTCTAAGAAGAGATTCATGAGGACTAAGACAAAGCGGAAGCCCACCGTTGTCCCCACTGCCCCTGCTGCAAAATTTTCATAGCCAAGCTCTGGTTGCCTGTGGCCAGACCCAAAGACGGGTATATTTTCCTCTGTGCAATTTTTAGGTAACTATGAGGAATGATGGGAGTGATGCAGGTGACTAAGCCTGAGAGGACCCCTTCTGTGCAAATGATGCCCATTTCAGGGGCATCACAGCCTATATCCACCCGTAAGGAAGTGATGGATGATTTCTGAAAATTCTCTAGTAATACATGAGAAGTGGTACCATCACACTGGGACCCTCACTTGCTAAAAGAACAAAGCCAGAAGAAACTCAGCATGGCCACCCATAATGTCCACTCCCTTCCTATTGTCCATGATTAAAAAAAAAAAGTGCTATTTGGGTATCACTGACTAAAAATATCTGTTGTAGAAAATATAGATTTGATGGATTTGGCAAATATAGATTTGGTGGATTTAGGCAAAAAAATCCACCCATGGAACTCCATGTCCTCATTTATTCATACAGATAAAATTTAAAATCATTTCTGTCACATAAAAATTCAAGTTAAAGTTATACATTAATGGGAGTTGCTTAGAAATCCTGGGCATCCCATTCTAGAGCACATACAGTGCCTTTCTACAACATTTAAAGTACATTTTACAAATACATTTCAATATAACCTACCAATTACCTATTGGCAGATGGCTGATATACTTGGTGACCACTATCAATGAAATATTTTTAAATAATATTTTCTGTCTGGTCATCATTGGTTAAAAAGAAAAAGTTCAAACTACTGAATTCTCTTATTATTTTCAATAGCTTTTAGTTGATTCTATGGAATTTTTCTATATAGGTATTCCTATCACTTAAAGTAATGATTATTTTGCCATGTTCTTTCCAGTATTTATCCTTAATTCATTTTCTTCCATTATTGCATGGGCAGGTAACCCCAGGGCACTTGTAAATGACAGGGACAGTAATTTGTTTGTATACTCAGTGGCAATGCCTTTAGTGTTTCTTTGCATCTACAGGTAGAACCACTCCCTGGCGGCGCCTCCACGGTCTGGTTTGGGAATACTGAGCCAGGCTCCTCGTGTGTGCCTTCTGGATCCAGGACGTGTATAGGATGCCCCACATCATCTGAATCATATTTCCAAGACCATTTATTGAAGATACTAGATGGCAGAGTAGAAGGACAGGCACACATCTTCTCCTGTGAGAACTACAAAATTGCAACTCGCTGAGGAACAACCATCAACAGGAGAATGTTGGATCCCACCAAAAAAAGATACCCCATGTCCAAGGGCAAAGGATAAGCCTCGACAAGATGGTAGGAGGGGTGGAATTGCATTTAGAATCAAACCCCATACCTGCCAGAGACACTTGGAGGGCTCAAACAACCTCGTGCACACCAGGACCCAGACACCCCACAGAGACTGAGCCAGACTTGCCTTTGAGTGTTTGAGTATCTCTTGCAGAGGCCAGGGGCTCTGGCTGCAGCACACCTAGGTCATGCAGCGTGTGGCATAAGCCCTCTTGGAGGAGGTCGCCATTAGCCCCACCGCAGAGCCGCTGAGCAGACAACCCACAAACTGCAGAACAATTATACCAAGGAAATTCTCACACCATTAAGAAAGTTCTAGGACCACAACAGATTTTCCCCAACCTGGAATTCAGCAAAGGGGCTGAGAACCCCCAGGGAATTTGACTTTGGAGGCCAGTGGGATTTGATTACAGAACCTCCACAGGCCCGGGGACACCGAATCTCAGAGGGCACAAACAAAACCTAGTGTACACCAGGAGCTGGGAGAAAGGAGCAGTTTTCCCACAAAAGACCAAGCCAGACTTGCCTGTGCATGTCCAGGAGTCTCCAGCAGAGGCGTGGGTCTACAGTGGCCTGATGTGGGGTCAGGAGCACTGAATACAATAGTGCATGCACAAGTCCTTTTCAAGGAGGTCACCAATACCTTCATTACCCCTACCATAGTTTGGCCTCAGGCCAAACAACAAGGAGAGAACACAGCCCTTCCCATCAACAGAAAACTAGATTGAAGATTTACTGAGCATGGCCCCGCCCATCAGAACAAGACCCAGTTTCTCCCATAGTCATTCTTTCCCATCAGGAAGCTTTCATAAGCTTCTTATCCATCAGAGGGTAGACAGAATGAAAACCACAATCACAGAAAACTAACCAAACTGATCACATGGACCACAGCCTTGTCTAACTTAATGAAACTATGAGCCATGATATGCAGGGCCATCCAAGACAGAGAAGTCATGGTAGATAGTACTGACAAAATGTGGTCCACCAGAGAAAAGAATGGCAAACCACTTCAGTATTCTTGCCTTAAGAATCCCACGAACAGTATGGAAAGGCAAAAAGATACGATACTGAAAGATGAACTCCCCAGGTTGGTAGGTGCCCAATATGCTACTGGAGGAGAGTGGAGAAATAACTCCAGAAAGAGTGAAGAGACAGAGGCAAAGTGAAAACAATGGCCAGTTGTGGATGTAAATGGTGATGGAAGTAAAGTCCAATGCTGTAAAGAACAATATTGCATAGGAACCTGGAATGTTAGGTCCATGAATCCAGGTAAATTGGAAGTGGTCAAACAGGAGATGGCAAAAGTGAATACTGACATTTTAGGAATCAGTGAACTAAAATGGACTGCAAAGGGTGGGTTTAATTCAGATGACCATTATATCTACTACTGTGGGCAAGGATCCCTTATAAAAAAATGGAGTAGCTCTCATAGTCAACAAAAGAGTCTGAAATGCAGTACTCAGGTGCAATCTCAAAAATAACTGAATGATCTCTGTTCATTTCCAAGGCAAACCATTCGATACCACAGTAATCCAAGTCTATGCCCCAACCACTAATGCCAAAGAAGCTGAGGTTGAACGATTCTATGATGACCTATAAGACCTTCTAGAACTAACACCAAAAAAAAGATGTCCTTTTCTTCATAGGGGATTGGAATGCAAAAATAGGAAGTCAAGAGATACCTGGAGTAACAGGCAAGTTTGGCCTTGGAATACAAAATGAAGCAGAGCAAAGGCTAATAGAATTTTGCAAAGAGAACACACTGGTCATAGCAAACATCCTCTTCCAACAACAGACGAGACAACTCTACACATGGACATCACCAGATGGTCAATACTGAAATAAGATTGATTATATTCTTTGCAGCCAAAGATGGAGAAGCTCTATACAGTCACCAAAAACAAGATCAGGAGCTGACTGTGGCCCCGATAATGAACTACTTATTGCCAAATTCAGACTTAAATTGAAGAAAGTAGGGAAAACCGCTAGACCATTCATGTATGACCTAAATCAAATCCCTTATTATTATACAGTGGAAGTGACAAATAGATTCAAAGGATTCGATCTGATAGACAGATTGCCTGAAGAACTACGGACAGAGGTTTGTGACATTGTTCAGGAGGCAGGGATCAAGACCATTTCCAAGAAAAAGAAACGCCAAAAGGCAAAATGGTTGTCTGAGGAGGCCTTACAAAAAGCTGAGAAAAGAAGAGAAGCTAAAAGCAAAGGAGAAAAGGAAAGATATACCCATCTGAATGCAGAGTTCCAAAGAATAGCAAGGAGAGATAAGAAAGCCTTCCTCAGCGATCAGTGCGAAGAAATAGAGGAAAACAATAGAATGGGAAAGACCAGAGATCTCTTCAAGAAAATTAGAGATACCAAGAGAACATTTCATGCAAAGATGGGCACAATAAAGGACAGAATGGTTATGGACCTAAAAAGACGCAGAAGATATTAAGAAGAGGTGGCAAGAATACACAGAAGAACTATACCAAAAAGATCTTCATGATCCAGATAACCACGATGGTGTGATTACTCACCTAGAGCCAGACATCCTGGAATGTGAAGTCAAGTGGGCCTTAGGAAGCATCACTATGAACAAAGCTAGTGGAGGTGATGGAATTCCAGTTGAGCTATTTCAAATCCTAAAAGATGATGCTGTGAAAGTGCTGCACTCAATATGCCAGCAAATTTGGAAAACTCAGCAGTGGCCACAGGACTGGAAAAGGTCAGTTTTCATTCCAATCCCAAAGAAAGGCAATGCCAAAGAATGTTCAACCACCACACAATTGCACTCATCTCACAAGCTAGCAAAGTAACGCTCAAAATTCTCCAAGCCAGGCTTCAACAGTACATGAACTGAGAACTTCCAGATGTTCAAGCTGGATTTAGAAAAGGCAGAGGAATCACAGATCAAATTGCCAACATCCACCGGATCATCGAAAAAGCAAGAGAGTTCCAGAAAAACATCTATTTCTGCTTTATTGACTATGCAAAGCCTTTGACTGTGTGGATCACAACAAACTGTGGAAAATTCTTCAAGAGATGGGAATACCAGACCATCTTACCTGCCTCCTTAGAAATCTGTATGCAGGTCAAGAAGCAAAAGTTAGAACTGGACGTGGAAGAACAGATTGGTTCCAAATTGGGAAAGGAGTGCATCAAGGCTGTATACTGTCACCCTGCTTATTTAACTTATATGCAGAGTATAGCATGTGAAATTCTGGGCTGGATGAAACACAAGCTGGGATCAAGATTGCCAGGAGAAATATCAATAACCTCAGATATGCAGATGACACCACCCTTATGGCAGAAAGCAAAGAGAAAACTAAAGAGCTTCTTGATGAAAGTGAAAGAGGAGAGTGAAAAAGCTGGCTTAAAACTCAGCATTCGAAAAACTAAGATCATGACATCTGGTCCCATTGCTTCATGGCAAATAAATGGGGAGACAATGGACAGTGATAGACTTCATTTTCTTGGGCTCCAAAATCACTGCAGTTGGTGACTGCAGCCATGAAATTAAAAGATGCTTCCTCTTTGGAAGAAAAGCTATGACCAACCTAGATAGCATATTAAAAAGCAGAGACACTACTTTGCTGACAAAGGTCCATCTAATCAAAGCTATGGTTTTTCCAGTAGTCATGTATGGATGTGAGAATTGGACTGTGAAGAAGCCTGAGCACTGAAGAATTGATGCTTTTGAACTGTGGTGTTGGAGAAGACTCTTGAGATTCCCTTGGACTGCAAGGAGAACAAACCAAACAATCCTAAAGGAAACCAGTCCTGAACACTCATTGGAAGGACTGATGCTGAAGTTGAGACTCCAATACTTTGGCCTCCTGATGTGAAGAACTGACTCACTGGAAAATTCCCTGATGCTGGGAAAGATTGAAGGTGGGAAGAGAAGGGGACAACAAAGGATGAGATGGTTGGATGGCATCACTGACTCAATGGACATGAGTTTGAGCAAGCTCTGGGAGTTGGTGATGGACAGGGAAGCCTAGTGTGCTGCAGTCCGTGGGGTCACAAAGCATCAGACATGAATGAGTGACTGAATCGAACTGAACAGGTATAATATTGGTTGACTATTTAGTATAAATTTGGTGTGTTAGTCGCTCAGTCATGTCTGACTCTTTGCGACTCCACAGATTGTAACCCACCAGGCTCCTCTGTCCATGGAATTCTCTAGGAAAAATTACTGAAGTGAGTAACAATTCCCTTCTGCAGGGGATCTTCTCAATTCAGGGATCAAACTTGGGTCTTTTGCATTGCAGGCAGACTCTTTACTGTCTGAGTCACCAGTTTAAAAAGTCCATTTACCCAGAGGGATGGTATGGGGAGGGAGGAGAGTTCAGGATGGGGAACACATGTATACCTGTGGCGGATTCATTTTGATATATGGCAAAACCAATACAATATTATAAAGTTAAAAAATAAGATAAAGTACATTTTCAGATTCCACTCTTCCCATTATCCGTCATTGATATCAGATCTTATCAAATGCTTTTAGGGATCTACCAAGATCATCTTAAGATTTATACAATACTTCTTTCTATGATATAGATTTCCTTAATTCTTTCTTTTCCCATGTTACAGGCCCAGCAATGGAATTACTAGATCAAATATACAAACACTTCAAAGCTCTTTATGTATTTTGTCAAACTGCTTCCCCAAAGGATTGAGCCAATTGTCACTTCTCTCAGCAGTGGATGAAAATAAACTCTGTCTAGCATTGTTTTTTTAACAACTAAAGTCTCAGTTATTTAGACTACTGAAAGTGAAAGAAAGTGAAAGTGAAAGAAAGTGAAAGTCACTCAGTCGTGTCCGACTCTTTGTGACTCCATGGACTGTAGCCCACCAGACTCTTCTATCCATGGAATTCGCCAGGCAAGAGTACTGGAGCGGGTTGCCATTTCCTTCTCCAGGAGATCTTCCCAACCCAGTGATTGAACCTGGGTCTCCTGCATTGCAGGCAGACTCTTTACTGACTGAGCCAGCAGAGAATGTTGGCTGTAAAATATACACAAATACACCTCTTTCCCATGCTTCTACTGCAACTCTTAAAAAATAATTCTTGGTCCTCAGGTTTATGGTACCTGCTGACATTTCATAATGATTTTAATACAATTCCTCCAGAAAAAAAATCCCTTAAGGAATACCTAGTGCAATGATTGAAAAACATTTTGAGGTCACAGAACTATAATAGTCTGAAAAAGTTATAAATCGTTTTCCCAGAAAAAAAAAAAATGTGCATACATGGAATTTTTTCCATAAATTTCCAGATTCCTAGATCTCCAGAAGCTCATCAGTGAGGTGTCACTGACCCACAGTGAAGACTTCTGACCTATTCCAAGACCTCTATTTTACAGATTAGGAAAACTGCGGTCAGAAAATTCTGTTTTGGTAAAAAACTGAAATGAAATATTTTATCACTTGTTTTTAAGGCCCTTTCTAAAAACTTTTGAGGAGAAAGGCATATATTGGTTTATTCTTTTTCCTTTCTTCTTCTTTTTTAGAAATATATATTGGTTTTCTACTCTGAGAACATAATTTCATTTGAAAAAGGAAAACACTTTGAGGATCAGCAGCATTACTGAACTAGCCATGAACTTCCTAGGGTGAGCACGGTAAGGGGGTTTACATCCATTCTCACAGGGTGCATGGAAAACGTGCCCAAGCAGGAATGAGAAGTCCTGGGATCTGGTCCCAACAGGCCAGACAGTGAACAACTTGTAACCCTGTGAGCCTCACTTTCCACATCTGTAAGTTCAGTTCAGTTCAGCCGTTCAGTCACGTCCAACTCTTTGTGACCCCATGAATCGCAGCACGCCAGGCCTCCCTGTCCATCACCAACTCCTGGAGTTTACTCAAACTCATGTCGATCGAGTCGGTGATGCCATCCAGCCATCTCATCCTCTGTCGTCCCCTTTTCCTCCTGCCCACAATCTCTCCCAGCATCAGGGTCTTTTCCAATGAGTCAACTCTTCACATGAGGTGGCCAAAGTATTGGAGTTTCAGCTTCAACATCAGTTCTTCCAATGAATACCCAGGACTGATCTCCTTCAGAATGGACTGGTTGGATCTCCTTGCAGTCCAAGGGACTCTCAAGAGTCTTCTCCAACACCACAGTTCAAAAGCATCAATTTTTTGGTGCTCAGCTTTCTTCACAGTCCAACTCTCACATCCATACATGACCACTGGAAAAACCATAGCCTTGACTAGATGGACCTTTGTTGGCAAAGTATTGTCTCTGCTTTTTAATATGCTATCTAGGTTGGTCATAACTTTCCTTCCAAGGAGTGTCTTTTAATTTCATGGCTGCAATCACCATTTGCAGTGATTTTGGAGCCCCAAAAATAAAGTCTGACACTGTTTCCACTGTTTCCCCATCTATTTCCCATGAAGTAATGGGACCAGACGCCATGATATTAGTTTTCTGTAAAATAGGGCAATAATAAGGTCCTTATTGCCTGGAGAATCCCAGGGACGGGGGAGCCTGGTGGGCTGCTGTCTATGGGGTCACACAGAGTTGAACATGACTGAAGCGACTTAGCAGCAGCAGCAGCAGGTTGTGGGGAGTGTATGTGTGTGTGTTGTATATGATTGTGTGTTGTGATTTGTGCTGGTTGTGAGTTGTGTGGTGAGTTGAGGGTTGTATATGTATGCTGTGGATTGTATGTGTGTGCTGTAGGCCACATGTGTGTGTGTGGGTTGGGTTATGCAAGAGGTGGCAGGCTGTGTGGGAGGGACTTGTGGGTGTGTGTGGTGTGTGTAAGGGGTGGGCTGAGCCAGACAGTGGATGTCACAGTAGATGCTGCTGGAGCCCCACTCACATTCCTTCTTCAGTGCAATGTAGTTGGCCTCCAGATGCCAGTACCAGCATCATTTTGCCTGAGTGCCTTCTCTGAGTCTTCACTTTGGCCCTGACCTCAGCAGGAGAGAAGTTTCAGTGAATTCATGCTCCCCACTGCCCACCCCAGGAGCCCCCAGTCAATGACTGACAAGAGTTGGAGGATAAATACCCCAGCTCCCTCATATCTGGGGACAGAAAACTTTGCAGTGTCTGTTCCACATCCTTCCCTCAATTCCCCAGGAAGACCACCCTCCAACCACCCTTGGTACTCCAATTGACAGTGACCTTTAATGGTTACTTTCCCTTCTATGTTTCAATTCCACACCCTATCTGGGTGTTTCCTGAGATCCTTCCTAAATAAATGACTGGTTCTTACAACCATTCTCTTTGATCCACTTATGGGCAAACCTAAGCTAACAAAACCATATAAGCCATTCTGGGCTTGACCCTAAGGGCAACGGGCAGCTAGGAGGGTTATTAGCAGGGGCACCACACAATCTGTTGTCTGTTTAAAAAATTAAATAAATGGGACAAAAGGTTCTGGCAACCTTCCATGGCCCACAGTTCACACCCCGTGAATTGTGCCTATGAAGTCCATACTGGAAGCCTCTCCATCAGGGAAGGGGATCTGTCCACCTGCCAGACAGGATGGCCCCACCCTCCAGGGAGCTCATGAGATTCCAGAGCATGTAGGCGACTCACCTGAGCCTTCACAGCCCCATTCTCACTGGGATACTTTCCAGTAACACCTTCAAAAGCATTTTGTCCAAACCAGTCAAGAATGGGACCCTCAGTCAACTCAAAACCTGTGGCTCAGAGTTGCAAACATGTCACTTCTACTCAGCCTACACTTGGGAAAGAAAGACAGAAGCCACTCCTTGACTTCGAACAGGAGCCAGGGCTGTTTCCTTTGCAAGTCGGGCAGCTGCTGGTGAACCTGCTTTAAAAGCAGGACTCTAGACCATCAAGCGTACCCGGTCCTGCCTCTCGGCTCTCCTGGGAAGCGTCACCACTGTCGCTCTCTAAGTGTGATGGACAGCGTGGCCTTCCTGGCTGAGGTGCCTTTGAAATGTTCTCATGTCAGCTTGCCCTTCAGTGTGAATGAGAAAGAGCTGCAGCCTCAGGCTGGCTGGAAGAGGGCATCAGGGCAGCAGGTGCACACGTGGGCAGAAAGGAAACTGAACGAGGAGACGAGGCGCATAGAGATGTCTGGGAAACAGGACCCACCCCCACTGAGGTTGGACTGTCAGTCTGTCCCAGGAGCCTGCTTCCTGGAGGGGCTGGGAGTGCCAGAATAATGATAAGACAATGGCACTACAGACACTTGATGCCAACCCAGATATTATTACTAAATGAGTATTTCTGGACAAATTACTTAGCCCCTCTGTGCCTCGTTTTCCTCCTTTATAAAGTGGGGATAATATTACCTATTTCATAGCATTGCTGCAAGGCTTAAATGAGACAGTGTGTGTGTGTGAAAACCCCTAACAGGATGCCTAACATACACTGGTAAACATTCCTTCCCCTTCCCCATTATAACAACATGTTATACATGCTGCTGACTACATGCCAGGCACTGTTGAAAGGAAACTATTAATGTTATCTCCTTACGATCTTAACAACCCAGTGAAGCAGGCCCTGCAATTGTATAAACTAGCAAGCTGAGTCAGGGAGGCTCACAGCTTACTTGAGTTCTGGCACTTGCAGGAGGTGGCACTGTGGCTGGAGCCTGGCAGATTTGACACCAGAACCCAAGCTCGTCACCCTTCACCTTTCTCCCCTACTTATGTGAAAGATAGGGAGCCCACCTTTCCCGGGAAAAATGCTTATATATTATCAGGCTATCGATCATGTCAATCATTTGTTTATGCTAAGTTTTCAAGGCATAAAGCTATAGTTGTGTCATCGGTGCTATATTTTTATAGCTCCGACTTAAAAACCAAATGAACCCAAATAACAATGCTGTGCAGCAGTGGTTCACAAGATGTGGTCCACAGACCCACAGTATCAGCACCTGGGAAAGCATCAGATATGCAAATTCTCAGGCCCCAGCCCAGACCTAATGAATCAGAAACTCTGTGGGTGGCATCCAGCAATCTGTGTTTTAGCAAGCCTTTCTGGTGATGCTGTTAGACACTAAAGTCTGAGCCCTACTGCCTTTGTAGAGTGTATGTTTTCACTCTGTAGCAACTACAAGGCAAGAAGGTATTGTTTTTTTTATTTCCATCTGGGATTGGTAGGAGATTGGGGTAGTGGACACGGCCATTGAGGACAAATTCATTCATCATCTATTTATTCAAAATCCATTTTTTGAGCACTGACTATGTGTTAGGTACTATGCTGGGAATGCAGCATCAGGTAAAAACACAGATGTATAAGATTTGACCTACTTTTACAATGTGTCAGTCTAGTAGGGGAGGCAGCTATGTAGCACATAATTACACAGTTATTAAGTTGTGCTTACAGTAGGGCATATGGAAGAGGAAACGAATGTGTAAAGGGGGGTCAGATCTAATCTTGGAGGTCTGTGACAGTCTTTCCAAGAAAGTGACATCTGAGTCAAGACACTGTCCAGTGAAGCAGGTTGGGAGGAGACAACCAAAAGGGAGACTAGGAGCAAGGATCTCAGCTGGGGGAGCAGCCTATTTAAAGGCCCTGAGGGGGAAGGTCCTCCATGGAGTAGTCTTAGGTGCACCCCCCACCAGACCCCTTTGGATCAGTTTTTATGTTTATCCTTTTGCTCAGGTTCCCACTCTGTGTGATGGAGCAGAGTCAGTACCTGCACCCATGCACAGGGCCTCGTGTGATTCCAGCTTCTCTCAGGGGACCCTTTTCCATCCCACAGCCCCAGGCAGAAGCCCGGCCTGCCTGCTGCACCCCTAAGCCAGCAGGTGGAGAGTTCCCCTCCCCACTTCCCAGGATGGGTGAGTTCCGCCCGAAGCCAGCAGCTCTGCACACAGAGGAGACACCCGGGCAGTCTCGATGCAGCCCCTGCTCGTCACTCGAGCTTTTAGTTTCCACTCTTTGTTTCTGCCACAGAAGTTCTCCTTTCTTTTTTCCAAGCTCAGTTAACATTTCTACTTTTCTTGTTCTTTTTCACCCAGAATCTCTCTATAGCTTAAGAGGAAACAGAGTGGACTTGCTACCACAGCCCAATCCACTATATTTATGTTTAAATCCCCGCATCTACATTAGGTGTCATTGCCACACACTGCCGAGTATCATATTCTTCCCCACCTGAACCTGAACCACAGAGGATTATAATCTCTACTTGAAGCACTTCCTGTTTGTATGTGTGCTCAGGCTCAGTTGCTCAGTCATATCTGACTCTTTGAGACACCATAGACTGTAACCTGCCAGGCTCCTCTGTCCATAGGATCTTCTAGGCAAGAATACTGGAATGGATTGCCATTTCTTACTCCAGGGGATCTTCCCTACTAAGGGACCAAACCCTCATCTCCCATGCCTCCTGCATTGGTAGGTAGATTCTTTTACCACTGACCCATCTGGGAAGAACCTCCTGCTGAAATGCAAATTCCACACAGGCTGGGACTACCTGGCTTGCTCCTCAATATTCCCAGCACATAACGCCATCTGTGGCATATAATAGGTGCTCAATAAATATTTTTAAATGGACACATTAGTTCATTGGTAACTTTCATAACACCATACAAGTCAGATCATATCTTTCCCCTTTTAAAGATAAAGATACTGAGGCTTGGAGTGTTAGGTAATTCACCAAAGTGAAAGTACTAGTCGCTTAGTCGTGTACAACTCTGCGATCCCATGGACTGTAGCCTGCCAGGCTCCTCTGTCCATGGAATTCTCCAGGCAAGAATACTGGAGTGGGTTGCCATTCCCTTCTCCAGGGGATCTTTCAGACCCAGGGATCAAACCCAGGTCTCCTGCACTGCAGGCAGATTCTTTACCATCTGAGCCACCAAGGAAGCCCAATTCACCAAAAGCCCATCATAATGTAAGTTGCAAATCTTGAGTTCAAAACCAAATCTGCTAGATCCCAAAGACCTCTTTTCTCCATACATAATATTGCCTCTTCAACAGGCTTGAAACTCTAGAAGGGCTAGGTTTGCAGGTGAGTGCAACTGGATGGAAAATAGGACTGCTTCTTTCTGCCCTGAATCAGGACAGAGTTTGTGTGATTGGAAATGAAGGAATGGCACCCCACTCCAGTACTCTTGCCTGGACAATCCATGGACAGAGAAGCCTGGTAGGCTGCGGTCCATGGGGTCACTAAGAGTCAGACACGACTGAGCGACTTCACTTTCACTTTTTACTTTCATGCATTGGAGAAGGAACTGGCAACCCACTCCAGTCTTCTTGCCTGGAGAATCCCAGGGACAGAGGAGCCTAATGGGCTGCCGTCTATGGCGTCACACAGAGTCAGACACGACTGAAGCGACGTAGCAGCAGCAGCAGCAGCAGCCCTGGAGTATGGAACAGTCTTTGGGTGGCTGACAGAATGGGGTGAACAGAGACATCCCTGCACTGTTGCAACCAACAGGGGATGCTCTTATCCTGGTAATAATGAAGTTTAATCCCCATAAAGATAGCATCAGATATGCCCTTAAAGAGAAGCAGGATCTTCCATATGAAAAGTCAGCTCAGGCTGCTGCCCATGCCCTCAGGGTTGCTCCCTGGACATAGTGCTCTGGAGTGTGTAAAGAGGGTCACAGGGGGACCCACTATCACCAAGAAAACCACAAGAAGAGAGGTCGATGATTCTCCATGACTGTCAGTCCAAGAGAGCCGTGTTAGCTTTGTGAGGCATTCAAAATTCTGAACCCTTAGCAGATTTAGTGAAGCAGGGGCTATTACCACATCATCAAAGTTGAGTGAAGCAAAGCAGGGTATAGATTGTATTTCATGATGATTTCAACCTTGTGCATAAAAAATATGTGCAAAGTGAAAAAGAAAAGAACTAAAGGCAATACATGAAGAATTGCTAGACCAGAGGGTTTTCCCCCTCATTTTCTACATTGCCCTAGTTTTCAGTGATGAACCCAACTCTTTGGAATAAAACAGAATTCCATTTTAAAGGAAAATAATGCTTACTGAGTGCCTGTTATCTGGCCATTTCGTTCCATTTTATACAACATCAGGAAGGTGCATAATACTATCTTCATTTTACATGTAAGGACATTAGCCTCTTAGAGGCTTAGTAACTTGATCAAGCTGAAGCTGGTTAAGTGAAAAGCCAAAGTTTAAAAATAAATCCTGACCAACTCTAAAGTGGTTATTTCCAACTCTGACTATGTGCCAGAATCATTTGGGAAGCATTTAAACATCCTGAAGTCCAGGCTACACCCCAGACCAATTAAATCTGAATCCTTGGACCCAAGACCCCAGAACTTTCTAAATGTCCTCATCCATTGCAACATGCAGCCAAGACTAAGAACCCCTGCTCTAAAATCTGTGTGCCTGCCTAACTACTCAACTGTGCTCATTTCCCATGCTAGCAAGGTTATGTTCCAATCCTTCAAGCTAGTCTTCAGCAGTTTATGATCCAAGAACTTCCGTATGTACAAGCTGGATTTAGAAAAGGCAGACAAACCAGAAATCAAATTGCCAGCATGCACTGAATCATAGAGAAAGCAAGGGAATTCCAGAAAAACACCTACTTGTGCTTCATTGACTACGCTAAAGCCTTCAACTGTGTGGGTCACAAGAAACTGTGGAAAATTCTTCAAGAGATGGGAATACCGGACCACCTGACCTGTCTCCTGAGAAACATGTATTTGGGTCAAGAAGTAACAGTTAAAACTGGACATGTAACAACAGACTGGTTCCAAACTGGGGAAGGAGTACATCAAGGCTGTATATTGTCACTCTGCTTATTTAACTTCTATGCAGACTATATCATGAGAAATGCCAGGCTGGATGAAGCACAAGCTGGAATCAAGATTGCTGGGAGAAATATCAACAACCTTATATATGTAGATGATACTACTCTAATGGCAGAAAGCGAAGAGGAACTAAAGAACTTCTTGATGAGGGTGAGAGAGGAGAGTGAAAAAGGTGACTTAAAATTCAACATTCAAAAAACTAAGACCGTGGCATCCAGTCCCATCACTTCATGGCAAATAGATGGGAAACAATGGGAAAAGTGACAGATTTTATTTTCTTGGGCTCCAAAATCACTGCGGATGGTGACTTCAGCCATGAAATTAAAAGACACTTACTCCTTGGAAGGAAAGCTGTGACAAACCCAGACAACATATTAAAAAGCAGAGACATCACTTTGCTAACAAAGGTTCAGTTCAGTTCAGTCGCTCAGTTGTGTCTGACTCTTTGCGACCCCATGAATCGCAGCACGCCAGGCCTCCCTGTCCATCACCAACTCCCGGAGTTCACTCAGACTCACGTCCATCGAGTCAGTGATGCCATCCAGCCATCTCATCCTCTGTCGTCCCCTTCTCCTCCTGCCCCCAATCCCTCCCAGCATCAGAGTCTTTTCCAATGACTCAACTCTTCGCATGAGGTGGCCAAAGTACTGGAGTTTCAGCTTTAGCATCATTCCTTCCAAAGAAATCCCAGGGCTGATCTCCTTCAGAATGGACTGGTTGGATCTCCTTGCAGCCCAAGGGACTCTCAAGAGTCTTCTCCAACACCACAGTTCAAAAGCATCAAAGCTATCAAAGGTACATAGAGTCAAAACTGTGGTTTTTGTAGTAGTCATGTACAGATGTGAGTTGGACCATAAAGAAAATTGAGCACCAAAGAATTGATGCTTTTAAATTGTGGTGCTGGAGAAGACTCTTGAGAGTCCCTTGGACAGCAGGGAGATCGAACCAGTCAATCCTAAAGGAAATCAACCCTGAATATTCATTGGAAGGACTCATGCTGAAGCTGAAGCTCCAATAATCTGGCCGCCTGATATGAAGAGCCAACTCACTGGAAAAGACTCTGATGTTGGGAAAGATTGACAGCAAAAGGAGAAGGGGGCAGCAGAAGATAGGATGATCAGATATCATCACTGACTTAATGGACATGAATTTGAGGAAACTCCAGGAGATAGTGAAGGACAGGGAAGCCAGCATGCTGTAGACCATGGGGTCGCAAAGAGTCAGACACAACTTAGCAACTGAACAGCAACAACCAATGCTGTTTCTCAGTATACAGGGACATCATCTCGAACAAATGAAAAGTAAGTATACAGTAAGTCCCTTACATTAAACGAGTCCCATTCCAAGAGCACATTCATAAGTCCAATTTGTTCTTAAGTCCAACAAAGTTAGCCTCAGTTCAGTTCAGTTCAGTTGCTCAGTCGTGTCCGACTCTTTGCGACCCCATGAATCCAAGCACGCCAGGCCTCCCTGTACATCACCAACCCCTGAAGTTCACTCAGACTCAAGTCCATCGAGTCAGTGATGCCATCCAGCCATCTCATCCTCTGTAGTACAGTACAACAGCTGGCACACAGGGGCTGGCATCAAGAGGAAGGAGAGGAGATGGTAGGTCTGAAGGATTGTCAGCGATAGGAGACGGAAGGCAAGCTGCAATTTCACTCACACCTGCCATTCAATACCAGCTACTTTTACATCTGCTTCCAGACATCCTAGGTTTTAAATAAAGATACTATACTCTGTACTCTATACAGCACTGCACAGAGTACACAAAAGCACAACCTCTTGTAGAGAAGCATGCACAAGAGAATGTACGCCAGACAGATAAACTAACTTACAGGACTGGACATGCAAATGCACATTGGCATCTTTGAAAAGTCACAACTGGATGGTCTACATGTAGAGGACTGACTGTAAACCACTTTTTTTAACCTCCAATGTCAACAAACACAGATGAAGCACCCACTGAAAACCCTGTGGACTTCAGAGCCTCTTCCATGAGTCCACGTCAGTGTGTGGAAGACAGTCAGCCATCCTGCAGAAGCAGGGTCACCCAACCAAGTGGGAAAGAGAATAAAAACACTGAGAAGAGACTCCTGAAGGCTGGACCCATTTCACAGGTCTACTGATTGACCAAATCCTGAAAAGAAGGGGAGGACTTAAGCAGCAAAGAGCATCAGAGACTAACAGGAAAGTTTCAGTGAACCAAGACCAGAGTGAATTCAAGTCAGCTACACCTACCATATAAAAACCTAGCATGCAGTGCTGTTGGGCAGTGACAGACAGTGATTTATTTACACAACTGAAAAATAGACACAGAAGAGAAGTCCCCTGGGAGGGCTAGATGAACAGATCTGAGACAAGTTCACAGGCAAGAGGTCGAAGCTAATGCACATGCGGATCAACCAGAGGTCAGAGCACCAAGCTAGAGAACAGAGACCAAGCTAGTGCAGAGTAATGACTCACAATATTAAGGATAACAAAACATGTCTGTGGAGCCCTTGCCACGCAAGAGTGATGGTTTGGATTAATGCCCCTCTCTCCTTCTTACTGTGGGCATGATATACTTCTTAGACCCAACTATTTCAGATGCAGCCTTGTGACTTGCTTTGGCCAATGGGATAGAAGCAGATGTTGATATCAGCAAAAGCCTGAAATGTACTTGTGTGGTTGGGCTTGCCCTCTTGTGCTTCTGCCTCTTACACTATAAAGAAACATATCCTGGGTAACTGCTAAGGCAGAGACAATGTGAGATATGGAATAGACCTGGTCCAACCCACAGTGTTGAAGGCAAGCCCAGGCTAGATCAGCCAAACCACAGCCAACCTTCAGGTGCATGGGCAGGAGGAAGACGCTATATTAATCACCGTTCTCCAGAGAAACAGAACCAATAAGATATACTTAGATACAGATGTAGGTATAGGCATCCCTGACGGCTCATATGGTAAATACTCTGTCTGCAATGCAGGAGACCTGAGTTTGATCCCTGGGTCAGAAAGATCCCCTGGAGAAGGGAATGGTTACCCACTCCAGTATGTTTTCCTGGAGAATCCCATGGGCAGAGGATCCTGGCAGGCTACAGTCTATGGGGTTTCAAAGAGTCAGACATAACTGAGCAACTAATACACACACACACACACACACACACACACAAAACCTAACCCTCTTTGTACACAGTCCAAAGACTTGAGGACTAGGAGAGCCAATGGTGTAAGTTCCAGGCCAAGGCAGGAGAATATCAATGTCCCAAGTCAGGCAGGCAAAGTTCCCTTTTGCTCATGCATGAGTGCTCAGTCACTTCAATTGTGTCTGACTCCTTGCAACCCCGTGAATTGTAGTCCACCAAGCTCCTCTGTCCATGGGATTCTCCAGGCAAGAATACTGGAGTGGGTTGCCATACCCTCCTCTAAGGGATCTTCCTAGGCCAGGGATTGAACCCATGTCTCCTGCATTGTCTGTGAATTCTTTACCCCTGAACCACCAGGGAAGCCCTCCCCCTTGCTCAGACTTTATGTTCTAGTCAGGCCCTCAACTCATTGCAATCTGCTTTACTCAGTCTACTCATTCAGAAGTTAATCTCATCCAGAAACACCCTCACAGATACACCAAAAATAGTGTTTGACCAAATATCTGGGCCTCCCAGCCAATGTCAAGCTGATGCATAAAATTAATGCTCACAGATGCTTATTATGGTATGGGTATGCCACTGAAATGACGAGGGAGTGTGTTACACTGTTACTGCAGTAAGAGCTGACTGAGACACGTGATTGTCTCACTGCATCCTCTCCACAACTCGGGGAAAGAAGCATTATCGTTGTATTATAGGGGAGGAAGCAGAGTTTTAGGGAGGCTAAGTAACTTGCCTAAAAACAGTAGGTGGGAGACCTTTGTTTCTGATCAAGATCTCCCTTTAGAGACCATGCTTCAAACCACTACCCTATGACACCTCCTTGAGCTTTCAGGGCAAGAGAGCCAAGGACTGACTTAGCAGCAACACTTTCCTTGGGCTTTTATCAAGGTCTGAATCATAGTAGGGCTTCCCTTGTGGCTCAGCTGGTAAAGAATCCACCTGCAACGCAGGAGACCTGGGTTTTATTCCATAGGGCAGGTGAAAGTTAAGAGCCAGAGAACAGAGGTGATCCAGTAGTCACAGGGACATTGCTCTGGAAACTTCCACCTCTGAAATGACAACATGAGCATAGGGGTTATGTTTCAAATGGTCAAGATGTAAAGAGGGACTGGCATCTCCAAAGCTCTTAGAAGCCATTCTGTCTTGATGAGAATGCAACATGTCTGGAGAGAATGGTGCTATAGGATATCAAGGAAAATGAGCACCTTTTAATACAGGGCTTCTCAGCCTGAGCCCTGTGGACACTCAGAGCCTGATGATTCCCTGTTGAAAGGGACTATCCAGCGCACTGTAGGACGTTCAGAAGCATCCCTGGTTTATATCCATTGAATGCCAGTAACAGTCCTTGATGCAACAACCAAAAACATGCCCAGGTATTGCCAAATGTCCCTGGGGGGCAAAATCACCCCCAGTGAAGAACTTAATATATTAAGTATTTCCTTGGAATTAGCAACGATTGTCACTGAGAGTGTCAGTGACTCCTGAGCGTGGCTACACGTCAGAGTCATGTGAAGAGCCCTGGGAAATGCGCACTCCCAGGCCTTGCTCCGACTCACTGACTCAGAACCTCTGGAGCAGAGGCCTGAGACTCAGAATTTTGACAGACTTCCTGGATGAGTCTTTTCAGCCCGCCCAACCTCAGACAGTCACTTAGGAGCCATGGTCTTGGCCAGCACTGGTTACCAGCTTCACATTTACTGATGCTGTAGAAAATAGTCACGTTTTCCAGCTGCCCAGCACTTTAGCGACAACAGATTTCACATGTTAAGGGCATTTCTGCCTTACAAGTCCTTCTTTCCCAAGAGAGAAGCCAGAATATTTGCTTACCGAGTTTTCTGAGAATCAGGTGTACTCAAGAGGAAACTCAGCTCAGGAGACAGCACTGTGAGGAAGCAGGCACATGGAAGAATCCGTCTTTCTGGCAATGGTGGCAGTGGCAGCAGCTGGCTCTTGGGGCATCAGGGCAATGTGCAGATCTGGTAAAATGAGCATGGTGCCCAAACCCAGGCACAGCAAGAGTGCGGTCATATAGACCAGCCCTGCCTGGAGTTCCTGCCAAGCCCAACCTCTAGCCCTTTGATAGAATCTATGTGCACTTTCGTTGCCTTTAATAAATTCCTTTCTGCTTGAACTAACTCAAGTGGCTTCTGTGGTCTCCAATCAAGAAAAGGTAACTTAATCCCTTTTAAAAACAAGAGAGTTCCAGAAAAACATCTATTTCTGCTTTATTGACTATGCCAAAGCCTTTAACTGTGTGGATCACAGGAAACTGTGGAAAATTCTGAAAGAGATGGGAATACCAGACCACCTGACCTGCCTCTTGAGAAACCTATATGCAGGTCAGGAAGCAACAGTTAGAACTGGACATGGAACAACAGACTGGTTCCAAATAAGAAAAGCAGTACGTCAAGGCTGTATATTGTCACCCTGCTTATTTAACTTCTATGCAGAGTACATCATGAGAAACGCTGGGCTGGAAGAAGCACAAGCTGGAATCAAGATTGCCGGGAGAAATATCAATAACCTCAGATATGCAGATGACACCACCCTTATGGCAGAAAGTGAAGAGGAACTCAAAAGCCTCTTGATGAAAGTGAAAGAGAAGAGTGAAAAAGTTGGCTTAAAGCTCAACATTCAGAAAACAAAGATCATAGCCTTTGGTCCCATCCCTTCATGGGAAATAGATGGGGAAACAGTGGAAACAGTGTCAGACTTTACTTGGGGGGGCTCCAAAATGACTGCAGATGGTGATTGCAGCCATGAGATTAAAAGACGCTTACTCCTTGAAAGGAAAGTTATGGCCAACCTAGATAGCATATTGAAAAGCAGAGACATTACTTTGCCAACAAAGGTCCGTCTAGTCAAGGCTATGGTTTTTCCAGTGGTCATGTATGGATGTGAGAGCTGGACTGTGAAGAAAGCTGAGTGCCAAAGAATTGATGCTTTTGAACTGTGGTGTTGGAGAAGACTCTTGAGAGTCCTTTGGACTGCAAGGAGATCCAACCAGTATATTCTAAAGGAGATCAGTCCTGGGTGTTCTTTGGAAGGAATGATGCTGAAGCTGAAACTCCAGTACTTTGGCCACCTCATGTGAAGAGTTGACTCATTGGAAAAGACTCTGATGCTGGGAAGGATTGGGGGCAGGAGGAGAAGGGGACAACAGAGGATGAGATGGTTGGATGGCATCACCGACTCGATGGACGTGAGTTTGAGTGAACTCCCAGAGTTGGTGATGGACAGGGAGGCCTGGCGTGCTGCAATTCATGGGGTCGCAAAGAGTCAGACACAACTGAGTGACTGAACTGAACTGAATCCCTATGACCCTTTGAGGGAAGAAAGATTAGCAGTATTAGGAATATAACATAGGTGCCCAGAGCTTGGAGGTTGAGACTAGACTGCCTGGGTTGAAATCCAAGCTCAGTCACTTACACTGCTGGTGTAGGCAAATTACATCAGCCTTCTGAGCCTCAGTTTCCACTAAGAACAATGAAGGTAGTATATACTTCACCTATTCTTTTTAAGATCAAAAGGGAGAGTTTAAGTGATACTTTGTACATTTTGGTATTGTAGTTCAGTCACTCAGTTTTGTCTGACTCTTTGCTATCCCATGGACTGCAGCACACCAGGTTTCCCTGTTCTTTACTATCTCCCAGAGTTTGCTCAAACTCATGTCCATTGAGTCGATGATGCCATCCAACCATCTTATCCTCTGTCATCCCCTCAGTCTCTCCCAGGATCAGGGTCTTTTCTAATGAGTTGGCTCTTGGCATCAGGTGTCCAAAGTACTGGAGCTTCAGTTTCAGCATCAGTGCTTCCAATGAATATTCAGGACTGATTTCCTTTAGGATTGACTGGTTTGATCTCCCTGCAGTCCAAGAGACTCTCAAGAGTCTTCTCCAGCACCACAGTTCAAAAGCATCAATTCTTTGGTGCTCAGCCTTCATTATAGTCCAACTTTCATATTTGTACATGACTCCTGGAAAAACCATAGCTTTGACTATACAGACCTCTGTCAGCAAAGTGATGTCTCTGCTTTTTAATATGCTGTCTAGGTTTGTCATAGCTTTTCTTCCAAGGAGCAAGCATCTTTTAATTTCATGGCTGCAGCCACTGTCCACAGGGATTTGGAACCCAAGAAAATAAAGTGTCACTGTTTCCATTGTTTCCCCATTTATTTGCCATGAAGTGATGGGACCAGATGCCATGATCTTAGTTTTTTGAATGCTGAGTTTTAAGCCAACTTTTTCACTCTCCTCTTTCATCTTCATCAAGAGGCTCTTTAGTTCCTCTTCACTTTCTGCCATTAGCGTGGTGTCATCTGCATATCTGAGGTTATTGATATTTCTCCCAGCAATCTTGATTCCAGCTTGTGCTTCATCCAGCCTGGCATTCTGCATGATATACTCTGTGTATAAGTTAAATAAGCAGGGTGACATAAATATACAGCCTTGACATACTCCTTCTCCAATTTGGAACCAGTCTGTTGTTCCATGTCCGGTTCTAACTGTTGCTTCCTGACCTGCATACAGGTTTCTCGGGAGGCAGGTAAAGTGGTCTGGTATTCCAATCTCTTTTAAGAATTTTCTACAGTTTGTTGTGATTCACACAGTTGAAGGCTTTAGCATAGTCAATGAAGCAGAAGTAGGTGTTTTTCTGGAATTCTCTTGCTTTTTCTATGATCCAATGGATGTTGGCAATTTGACCTCTGGTTTGTCTGCCTTTTCTAAATCCAGCTTGTACATTTGGAAGTTCCTGGTTCACGAACTGTTGTACATACAAAACACATTAGGTTTGTTATTGTTGAGTGTTATGTCAAACAATAACCAGTATTGAGTTTACAAAGAAAAAAGAACTTTATTGGGGGTCTTAAGAACTCAACTCAGGAGACACTGATTTGGGTAGAACTGAACTAGTGTTCCAGGAAAGAGAGTCAGGGCAAAAGCCATGGAACTGTGCATGAGTTATGATTGACCTTGACACAGAAAGGAAGTATTTGTCCTTAAGGGATAGGTTGTCATGAGTTATTTAGGGTAAGGGTCCGACAAGCAGATAGGCTGTCATGAGCTATTTTAAGGCAAAGGTCCGATAAGTATCTCGAGTTTTTGGCAGATGTTGTGGACGCCTGCTTTCAGACAATAAGTGGTCAAAAGGTCAAATTCCATCTGGGCTGAGACGTGCAGAAGACCACTTCCTCAACAGACTCCTGGCTCCTTAGAAGCTCTCTTAGCAATACCACCTCCATTTTTGTTTTCCTTTCACAGTTGGTTCTGAAAGCTTTTTACCTTCCCTAAGACTCCAGCGGATCTAGTCATCTCCATGTTCTTTAGAGGTCAAGCTGTTCCCACCACTGTCCCTTTTCCCTTGTGAGGCTCCTGGCTGGAATAACCTCTCTTTTTACTTCCACCTATTCAACTCTCTCAAAACCTAACTTATTTCCCTCCTTCACAAAAGCCATGCTACTATTTTCCTTCTCTGAAGCTCTGTAGCATCTGGCAATCCCTACTGCGAATCTTTAGTACTTAATTATGCATTGCTGTGATAATCCCAGTGTTTCATCCTGGATAGGTCCTAATCTCAACAGCTAGACTGTAGACTTCTTGAGGGCAGATATCTTGCTTCCTATGTCTTGGTCAACCCCCACTGGGCTGGACATTTAGAAGAAAAGAAAGAAAAAGGTGTCATATTGAACTGAGCAACTCAATAGATGCTAAAACGTCTCAGGTCACAGGAGCAGGGGAAGGTGAGCCCTGAAACCAGGAGTGCCTCTCCAGGCAGTCCTGAATCTCACACAGCAGAAGGGCCAGGAGGCTGTTCTGTAATTTGCATACAGATGACATTCTGCAAAATGCAGGTGCCTGCCTTCTCACCACAGAGGCCAATTAAATGCTTTACATTTTAAAAGCAGACTCTTTAAGAAATGCCTGTGAGAACAATTAAGAACACAACACACAGTAAATGAAACAGGAAGTTATCAAAGCTGCTGAAAAAAGTTGAGGAAAACGGCCAGTGGCCAAATGGGAGGAAACAGAGTCCAGTGGATCAGACGATGAACTTTGGAAGCCAATAGACACAGGTCCTAGTCCCAGCAGGTCCTCTCACAGGCCAGTTGTAAAATAGAGGTTATAACAGTACTCGCCTGATAGGGTAGTTGCTAAGATTGAATGGATTAATACATATAAAGTAATTAAAACAGAGCCTAGTACTCAAGTGCTCAATGACTGTTGGTTGTTATGATTATAACGATTATTAATATAGAGTTATATACGCTCCAAAATAGCAGGAACCTTTTCTGCCTTGTTTTCTTAGCACCCCAGCACTTTCGGCACACAGGAGGAAACTCCATAAATGTTTGTTGAATGAGCAAATTAAACAGCAAGCTTAGCGGGTGACAAATTACGATCCTGAGCAGCTTGCAGACCTGCTGCCCAGGTGCCTTCAAGTGCTCCTTCCTTCCCATGGCCAAGTCTCAGGAACCCCCTCTTATAACTGTCAACCCCGGTTTGACAGCCCACAAGATCCCCTCTCTGGGTTCATCCCCTCGGTCTCTCTTGGCCAAGGCTCTCCATCTCCTCCTCAACAGATTCGGTCCTTGAATCCTGCCCAGAGCCCCATGGACCTGCACATCCTGAGCTGAGACCCTAGAATCTTACAGACCATGATTTAAATCCTGATGTTCAGCATCTTGCTAACCTGTGTCCATGGGTCATTTTCTTCATCTCCCTGATCTCAGTTTCCTCACCTGATAAGTAGAATAACAGTACCCACTTATGGATGTAAATTCCTGCCCCTGTGCCCAGCACAGCACTTGCATATAAAAGGGAGTGTGTGCAAACTTAGCCAATCAGTTGTGTCTGACTCTTTGGGATCCTGCCAGGTTCCTCTGTCAATGGGGGTTTTCCAGGTAAGAATACTGGCTGTGCTGTGCTTAGCTGATCAGTCATGTCCAACTCTTTGAGACCCCATGGACTGTAGCCCACCAGGCTCCTCTGTCAATGGGAATTCTCCAGGCAAGAATACCAGAGTGGTTTGCCATGCCCTCCTCCAGGGGACTGGAACAGGTTGCTATTTCCTACTCCAGGGTATCTTCCCAACCCAGGGATCAAACCCACATCTCTTGTGTCTCTTGCATTGGCAGGCAGATTCTTTGCCACTGTGCCACCTGGGAAGCCCTAAAAGGTGGCCCACTGCTAATTCCTTCCTGGCCTGCTACTTCCACAATCTGGTAGAATCACGAGGGCCCCATAAAAACACTAGATGAGCCATTTGGCCAGCAAGAGCCTGGTGATTGAAATCATGAGCATCAAGTCTATTTCTCCAAAGCAGAGCAGAACTTTGTAATAAAACTGAATTGTGGTAGAATGCTGGGAAAAGCTGTTTGCCGCAGGCTTAACAGGTGAAATATAAAGGGCACATCCTCAGAGGCCAGGGGACAGGTTTATTAATAGGATTAAAGCCACGGGGAGCTGCTGGAGAGCCAGGGTGGCTTCTCAGCATGAAATAGTGTGTACTCACAGATAAAATCACCCACACAGCAGCCAAGAGACCACTTCAGAAATAAAAAATGACAATGGGCTACTGGGATAGGAAATGCCAGTGGTCCCCCAAGCACTGGTCCATGATCTTCTATAAGGATGGTGACATCAGAATGACCAAGAGAGATTTTCCAAGTACAGACAGACTTTAGATCCATATCTAGGGTTCAGTCCCTGGGTTGGGAAGATCCTCTGGAGGAGGGCACCCAACTCATTCCAGTATTCTTGCCTGGAGAGGCCCATGGACAGAGGGGCCTGGCGAGCCAGTGTCTACAGAGTCACAAAGAGTCGGATATGACTGAGCAATTAAGCATGCACACACAATTAAGACACTCCAAAACTTAGCTGCCTCTTCAGCATCATACCAGTGGATCATACCAGTGAATCTTTTAAAAGCTGTTAACAGCTTCCCAGGGACCACTTACAGTCACTGGACTAGAAATTCTAGCATACATGTGTGCTAAGCCACTTCAGTTGTGTCTGACTCTGCGACCCTATGGACCGCAGCCCACCAGGCTCCTCTGTCCATGGGATTCTCCATGCAAGAATAGTGGAATGGGTTGCCATGCCCTCCTCCAGGAAATCTTCCCAACTCAGGGACTGAACCAGCATCTCTTACGTCTCCTGCATTGGCAGGCGGGATCTTTACCAATAGCGCCACCATTTAACATATATCCATTTCATGTTTTGGTAAGAAAGCGATCAGAAGAAAAGATGGCCACATTCTTCATTGAGCTTACAGTTGACTACTAGAGACATTAACCAAAGAGCCAAACAATCAACCATTCATTCATTCTAAAATGAAGTAAATGCTATGTGCCAGTCTCTGTACTAGGGATTTTGACTGAGCCCTAAATATGGGAAGCAGCAAGAAATCTGGCAGAGAGTCATATTTTAGATTTTAACCTATTCACAGGAGGCATTATTGTTTCTTTGTCTTTTTAGAATTATAGCCCACAGTAGTTACTGAGATGGGAAATGTTTCCTAAAGTTGAGAGAAAAGATTATGTTTGCAAGATCACAGTTCGCAGATTTGAGAAAGAGGTTTGCACAACTAAAATACTGACAGTATATTCTCAAATGATACAGATGAGTTAAAAGAGTGACCAAAGTAAAAGGGAAAAAATAGTAGCAGCAGCGATCACATCTAAAACATATTAAACCCTTACTATGTGCCAGCACAGATCTAAGCGCCAAACATAAAAATATATACACATAGCCCTTTCATTGCAACTGGATAGAGTAGCAAATGCAGTAGCCTTCTGCAAGGGTAATTTCACAATGGCGCCAGTGGCCTTAAAAAGCATTCCTACCATTCCACCATGTTCTTTCTTTACATTCAGTGCTTCCACTGGCTTCACTAAGGCTTATATGCACAAAATGTGCAGCAGTGGTTTCTTATGGGACAAAACCAGGAAACAAAAATGCCTGAAAGTCAGGGTTTGCTTAAATTATCTCTGGCACATCCACATAATTGAACGATGAGACACCTCTCTTTGTACTGATACAGAGCCCTTTCCAAGATTAACCATGAAGTGAAAAATGCAAGTTCCAGAAGGATGTGTGGTGTTTTTGAAATTCTACGTCATATGCATTTATTAACTTTGCAAAAGCAATGTAGAGCAATATACCAAACTGTTCAGATCAGATCAGATCAGTCGCACAATCGTGTCCGACCCTTTGTGACCCCATGAATCGCAGCACGTCAGGCCTCCCTGTCCATCACCAACTCCCGGAGTTCACTCAAACTCATGTCCATCGAGTCAGTGATGCCATCCAACCATCTCATCCTCTGTCGTCCCCTTCTCCTCCTGCCCCCAATCCCTCCCAGCATCAGAGTCTTTTCCAATGAGTCAACTCTTCGCATGAGGTGGCCAAAGTACTGGAGTTTCAGCTTCAGCATCATTCCTTCCAAAGAAATCCCAGGGCTGATCTCCTTCAGAATGGACTGGTTGGATCTCCTTGCAGTCCAAGGGACTCTCAAGAGTCTTCTGCAACACCACAGTTCAAAAGCATCAATTCTTCAGTGCTCAACCTTCTTCA
>NW_011494644.1:262946-263378 GCF_000754665.1 Bison bison bison | reverse complement strand
GACGATTCCCCCGTCATCGAGAGATGAGATCCTTCGTCTCCTGCATGGCCTGGAGACCAATCTCGCGACCTCTCTCCAAACGCCTCAGGAGGCTTGACTCCCTTGAGTCCACCCAGTGAGCTCCAAGAGATACCCGTCGCGATTCGAGAGCAGAGCGGGGTTCTTTGCTTCCACTCGAGATGAATGCCTGTCTCCCCGGGTGCGTCTGGAATGCAACCCCGAGATCCCTGTCGCCCCTGGAGAGGAACATTGGCTTCTGGACACAAGCCTAGATGAGGTCTCTTGGCCCTGCAGTCACTCGAGAGCAATCCCCAGCTTTCCTTCGCAACTCGAGTGGAAGATTGGACTTGCCTGGGCCAACACAAGAGGCATCCTGAATTCCCCGTCGTAACTCGAGAATCCCGCCGTAACTCGAGAAAAACCACGTGGCTC
>NW_011494644.1:247992-262846 GCF_000754665.1 Bison bison bison | reverse complement strand
AACACCACAGTTCAAAAGCATCAATTCTTCAGTGCTCAACCTTCTTCACAGTCCAACTCTCACATCCATACATGAACACTGGAAAAACCATAGCCTTGACTAGATAAACCTTTGTTGGCAAAGTAATGTCTCTGCTTTTGAATATGCTATCTAGGTTGGTCATAACTTTCCTTCCAAGGAGTAAGCGTCTTTTAATTTCATGGCTGCAGTCACCATCTGTAGTGATTTTGGAGCCCAGAAAAATAAAGTCTGACACTGTTTCCACTGTTTCCCCATCTATTTCCCATGAAATGGTGGGACTGGATGCCATGATCTTCGTTTTCTGAATGTTGAGCTTTAAGCCAACTTTTTCACTCTCCTCTTTCACTTTCATCAAGAGGCTTTTGAGTTCCTCTTCACTTTCTGCCATTAGCGTGGTGTCATCTGCATATCTGAGGTTATTGATATTTCTCCCAGCAATCTTGATTCCAGCTTGTGTTTCTTCCAGTCCAGTGTTTCTCATGATGTACTCTGCATATAAGTTAAATAAACAGGGTGACAATATACAGCCTTGACGAACTCCTTTTCCTATTTGGAACCAGTCTGTTGTTCCATGTCCAGCTAACTGTTGCTTCCTGACCTGCATACAAATTTCTCAAGAGGCAGATCAGGTGGTCTGGTATTCCCATCTCTTTCAGAATTTTCCACAGTTGATTGTGATCCACACAGTCAAAGGCTTTGGCATAGTCAATAAAGCAGAAATAGATGTTTTTCTGGAACTCTCTTGCTTTTTCCATGCACTGGTCATAACAAACACCCTCTTCCAACAACACAAGAGAAAACTCTATACATGGACATCACCAGATGGTCAACACCAAACTGTTAATTGAGTGTAATCCAATAATCTGTGCAAGGATAAGAAAAACTGGGACAGAAGTTTGGGGAAATATTAGCTGGTTATGTTTGTGTCGTAGACCACTTGATTTTTTTTTCTCCTATTTTTCTGTATTTCTAAATTTAGATGTGTGGTAAATGGAATACTTTTACCATTAAAGAAAAATTTAGTAAAAGAAAATCATGAGTCCAGGCTAGGGATTTGATTAGGTTTTTAGAACTTACAATACATATAGGACAGGATTTATGAACAAAAAACAAATAACAAAAAATGGCAGAAATGTCAAGGAAATGGGTAGAAAGGCATAAACCTTAGAATAATGTGCCAAAAAACAAACAAAAAAACAAAAACAAGGGCCTTTCAAAACTGAGTTTTAAAGCATCATTCAGAGGTTTTCTGGGTTTTTGTTTTTTTTTTTTTAAGTGTATTGGTTAGGACTTTTTGATGTAATTGACAGGAAATCCAACTCAAACTGGATTAAACAAAAGAGGGGATTATTGGCTTACAGAATTGAAAAGCCCAGAGGGAGGATTTATTCCGGAATAGCCTGCTTCTGGGGCTCACCTGCAGAAAGCCTTCCTTTTTCCCTTGACACAGCTCTCTACTGTGAGGCTTCAAAATCAGACCCAAGTAGTGGCTCCTGAAAGCCTAGGCTCACTTCACTCTTACTACTGGCAGTTCTAGAAGAAAAGAGCCTCTGCCTGTTCCCCTGATAGATGCAACTGCATCTAATTCACACCAGTTGGGTCACATGCTCATCTCTGAACCAATCACTGGAGTCAAGAGAAAACAAAGTTCTGATTGGCCAGCCTAGGACACACAACAAACCCTGGAACCCAGGGTGGATTCAGCCCCATCTGGGACAGGTGGATTCAACACCATGTAAAAATGTGCCCGGTTCACTCCTTTTCCATAGGGCCTAGACATTAAAAAATGTACCGAGAAAGGACAGTATATCCTTCAGGGCAGTAAGTTAACGTCTGTGGTTTGGGAGCCACAAAATGCTTGGCGAAGTGTCCCTGACATCTTTCTTTCAAAAAAAAACTCACTCATTCTTTTCAGTTTTCTTATTCCTCATATTCAACCTCTCCTTCTTCAGTTATCTGTGTAATTTAATATTTTATTTCTTTATCTTATTGATGTTTTAGCTACCAAAGTAATGTAACTTATTCTCAAACTTATCAAGCAATAGAAAAATGTGCGGTAAAAAGTGAGAGCCCCTACCTCCTGGAAAACCCCTGGTGACAGTTTGGTACATAATCTTCCACAATATTTATTGTGTGCATATAAGAAAATCATGTTTAATACAATGTTCCATATTTATACAAAAGTGCTGAGATATCCACCAGAGTGGCCAGCAGCCTTGCCTGGTCTCTGGAGCACGTGTGTAGTATTTCTGAGGACACATCCAGAAACCATGTTTACTGCCCTTTCATTCATTCCTCTACCAGTCAACAAGTGTTTAAGTGCCTACTATGTGCCAGCTGCCATGCTGGGTGCTCAGAATACAGGGTGAACCAAACAGACTCAGCACCCTACCTGGAGACAAAATCTGGGCTACGAGGATGGTGAGTCTAACTCAGTTCAAGAAACACAAGTATACCTGTGGCAGATTCATTTTGATATTTGGCAAAACTAATACAATATTGTAAAGTTTAAAAATAAAATTAAATTAAAAAAAAAAAAAGAAATAAGAAATGCATTCACCAAGCACCTTCTCCACATCAGCCCTTGTATAGGGTGCGGGTTCTCGCTGATAAATCAGACATAGCCCCTGCCCTGAAGTGCTCACAGAATAGTAGAAGAGGCATGTGAGAAAATGAAATATATTCCTTTCATTTTTCATTATATTATTATTAAATAAATGTATTGAGTACTTACTATGTGTCAGACACTACACTAAGTGCTTTACATGCACGAACTTACTTAATCCTCACAAAGACCTTGCGGGTAGGTATGATGACTACCCCCATTTCACAGACGTGGACACTGAGGCTCAGAAAGGACCAAATGACTTGCTTGAGGTCTCATAACTGGTGAGTGACTGGGCTGTGACTCAAGCCCAGATCTATTAACATTTGTCTCCAGGACTCCTTCTCTTCTTTTACTCACCGGCTATTCCACTCCACAACGTTTTCTTTTGCTCCTTATCAGCAGATTCCTACAGACCCCACATGACTTAACTCCACCCCAATCAATTTGTGCCTGAGTCTCCAAACTTTAGGAAAAGCTTTACATGAACTATATTGATAGCTACATTGACTGAAAATTGTGTTACGTACAGCAAAGAATACCTGTTCCCAGGGCTCCCAGTGAGACAGAAGTAGGTCTGTTAGCAGTTTCATATTCCACTTTCCACTCGGAAGGTTAACGTTGCAGGTCTCAGGCCTCCTGAGCTTAAAACCAGGGGCATCAAAGTAATGAGGGGCGTGAGCCTTCCATGAGGTTTGGACTAATGACCGCTGAGCAGCAGTTCAGCCCTGAGCCCCCGTGATGTTGAGTTCAGCATGGTGAGAAAACTTGACAAGGATCTTGGTCAAAAAAAGTCTTGATCATTTAATGAAAAAGCTAACTGACCAGGATCTCACTATCATTTATTTTTAAACCAACATAAGTTATAATTTTATCTATTATCTCACCCCCATCAGCTTCCTGCCCTTGCCCTGCATCCAATCACTGTCAGCCAGCTCTGGGATGCAAACCTCTGCGGATGTTGCCTTGACAGCAGACGTGTCATTATCTCCATAAAAAGATATTTCTGCTGACAGAGCCAACTGCCAGGCTGGTCCTTCAGAATCCCATCTTTCACTTTGCCATCCCCTCCCCAAGCTCCTGTTCTCCAATCAGACCTTTAATTCATTTCAGTGATGTTCTACTGAGCTTCCACCCTGGGCCAAACAGAAAGATGAATGAGACCCAGTCTTATAAGATCCATGGCACTCATGGTCAGAAGGAAAGAACAGACAACATACACCAAAATAAAAAAGAGTAATGTATAATATTTCCTATGCAGTAATATAAGGAAAGGGGCTTCCCTGGTGGCTCAGTGGTAAAGAATCTGCCTGACAAGCAGGAGACATGGGTTTGATCCCTGGGTCAGGAAGATCCCCTGGAGAAGGAAATGGAAACCCACTCCAGTATTCTTGCCTGGGGAATCCTATGGACAGAGGAGCCTGACGGGCTACAGTCCATGGAGTCTCAAAAGAGTTGGACACAACTTAGCAAAACAAAAACAACATCAGGAAAAAGAAGATACAGAGGAAAGGGTTATGTATTCTCTCTGGAAAGCATAGAAGAAGGCAGAAAGAAGTTTTCACAGATGAGGGTTTTAAAGAATGAATAGGAGTTTTCTGGGGTGGGGGAGGAAATAAAGGCAGGAAATTCTGAAATGGCATGTTTGGGGGAAAAAAGAGGATTTCACAGAAGTTAGTAAACCTATATATATGGTCCAGTGGTTAGGAATCCACCTTCCCATGCAGGGGACATGGGTTCGAACCCTGGTAGGGGAACTAGGATCCCACATGGCACCAGACAACTAAGCCCACGGACCACAACTACTGAAGCCCAGGAGCTCTAGAACCTGTGCTCCACAACAAGAGAAGCCCTTGCACCGCAACTAGAGAGAGGCCCCCCAGCGCCACCAGGAAAGAGACTGAGCACCCCAACAAACACCCAGCATAACCATTTTTCTTTAAAGGAGCAAAGTGGGAGATGAGCATGGGAAATTATGATGGCCCCAACCACTGGGATTGCTTAGTTCTGTAAAATTTTTTAGATTTGGAAATAATTTCACACCAACAGGAAAGTTGCAAGATTTGTAAAAAGAAGTCTTACATACTCTTTCATCCAGTTTCCCAAGAGCCAATGTTTTGCCATACTAGCTGTATCATATATGTATTTTTTTCTGAACAATTTGAGAGTGGTTTGAGGTCATGATATTCCTTTACCCCTAAACACTTCAGTGAGTACTTCCTAAAACCAAAGTCAGTTTCTTAGATAACTACTATATAAAGTCAGGAAATTTAAGCTGACTTAATACTATTATCTGATCCACAAACTATATTCCTATTTCACCAACTTTCCCAATAATTTTCTTTATACCAAAAGTTTTAAACTGGAGAACGCTACTACTCCAATATTCTTGTCTGGAGAATCCTGTGGACAAAGGAGCCTGGCAGGCTACAGTCCACAGAGTTGCAGAGTCGGACACAACTGAAGCGACTTAGCACACACACACTGCTACTCCCAACATGTCC
The DNA here is from genome assembly GCF_000754665.1 of Bison bison bison. Classification (NCBI taxonomy): domain Eukaryota; kingdom Metazoa; phylum Chordata; class Mammalia; order Artiodactyla; family Bovidae; genus Bison; species Bison bison. The sequence continues at coordinate 257,716 of NW_011494644.1, read as the reverse complement.
TGTTTTATTTTTTTTTCATAGCATTTACCACCACTTAACATATACATTTTTTTTAATTTTTAAAAAAATTTTATTGGAGTTTAGTTGTTTTACAGTGTTGTGTTAGCTTCTGCTAACAGCAAAGTGAATCAGCTACATATGTGTGTGTGGGTGTGTGTGCATCCCCTTTAAAAAATTTTTTAATTATCTTTCCCTTCCCACCAGCCCACTAGAATGTAAATCCTATAAAGTCAAGATCTTTGTCTCCTTTGTCCACTGCTGTGTCCTCAATACCCAGGATAGTGGCTGACATGTTTCATAAATATCCTTTGAATGACTGAATGCCAACCTCCGATTCTTTTTTTAAAACAAAACAACAACAGCAAAACAATGGATATTCATGTCAGGAACACTAAACTCCATGTTACTGCTTTCCCTCTTTGAAAATTCTTGCTTGGGATTCTTTCGTTCCCCTGTGCATATTGCAAGGGAGATGGCCACCCCAAAACAGTTAGGGCTTCCTCTAACACTAGCCCAAGCCAGCTGAATGCCCTCTAGGCTGTTGGTACAGATGAAAAAGTTCTTAAAGTGCAATAGTATCTATCCCTCTGCAAACAGAGCTAGCATCTTTAGATTTAATTGAAAGATAAAAGAATACCCCCAATCAGAAGGTCAATTTATAGATTCAACAATTAAATCAAGCTATATCCTTAAGCACATGAGACATGAACCTTGTATTAAATCAAAGACTTAATCTAAGTTAAGCCACCCTGCCTGGGCCCGTGAGCTGAAGACATGTAATTAACACCAGCCACTCAGTACCAATGGTTCCAGCTGACAGTGTAAGGCCTCAAAACCTTGTGATAATTTCCAGAGGGTTGGAGGATGCTCACCTTCCAGTTGCAGAGATGGTGGGCTTAGCCTCTTTCCGTCTGACCTCATCTCCTAAGACTCACAACACTGCAGCCCAACAGGCCTCCTCGTGCTTCTCAGACATGTCAAGAATGCTCCAAGGTCATGTGTACCTGCTCACCACCCAGTTTCCCTTTGGACTACACTCAAATGTTAGCTTCTCAGTGAGAACTTCTCTGTCATCTTATTTAATTCTGTAAGCCCCCTCCTCCCTGTCACATGCTATCCCCTGCCCTCTTCATCCTTTACCATAGCACAAACTGCCTGCCATACTGCACATTTTACTTAATCACTTACTCTCTTCCCCAAAGTAGTATTCACGATTTAGGAAGGCATGGGGGTGCTTTTTCATTCCATGCTGCCTCCTCAATCGCCTGGAACAGTGTCTGGTGTATATTACACACTCAATACCTAATTGATTAATTAATTAATTGGTTAGTTATTTGATTGAGAGACTAGTTAATTAATTCCACTCCTGTGGCTAGCCCAGTATGAGCACTGGGCTAATAGACTCCAAAGCCTGTGCTGGGTTAACAAGTCAAATAAGATCTATCTAGAAAAATCCTAAGCCCAGATGTTACCAACATCCACCTGAGTCACTGATGCAGATTAGCATCCTTAGGATAAAGTTCAAAGTCACTGTCCCAAGAATTCTTATCTCCTGGACCCCTACCTTCGACCACCCCCAATGGTTCCTCTCCCCACCAGTGACCTAGAACTTGTTCTTTCTGCTCCTCAGGGTCACCAGGTTCTTCTCACATGCAGCACCTCTCCTCTTAGAATAGTCCTCTCCATCATCCCCCACTCTCAGAGCCTGGCCAAGTCCTGCTCACGAGGTGCATCTCCGATCACACCGCCCTTCACCCTCTACAGAAGTCGTCGTCTTGCAGGTTGATCAGTACCAGGAGACGGTGGGTTCAGTGACACCAGAGCCCTGGCCTTCTTCTTCCCCACTGTACCCTAGCATCTAGGGCATTGTTGCCAGTCTTCTGGATGAATATTTGCTCATTTGAAGAAGAATTATCATCCCATTTCACAGATGGAGGTCAGGTATGGTATAATGATAAGACCATGGCCTTGAGACAACTCTCAGTTCAAATCCCAGATTTTCCACTTAATAGCTGTGTGACCTTAAGAACGTTTGTTAAGCTCTTTGAAATTTTTTCTCATCTATAAAATGATAAATAGTAAAAATTTAATCTGTTCAACGCTGTTCTCAGAGTTCAGAAGATGGTAATAAACAACAGGGTGGTTCGTAGTGATATCTGAACCAAGCCCTAAGTGATGAGAAGGCGGCAGCTACCTGAAGTATGAAACAAAAAACATCTGAAGCAGAAGGAATGTCACACGTGGAGGCGCTGAGGCAGGAGGAGCCTTGGAGAGTTCAGGGAAGAGAAAAGAAGACCAGTGGTGTGTCTGACACTATCAAAAGCAAGCCTCCGGTACTCTTAAGACACGTAGAGCCACTTTCCTGACCCTATTTCAGGCTCCTCTGCCAATCTGCCCAGCTTCAGGCTCCACAGCCCCTCTCAGCTCCAAGGAAGGCCACTGCCTCTCCAGCCACAGCCTTTTCATTTATCCTCAACTGCAATCAGAATCTCCCTCTGGTTAGCCACCCTGGGTCTCTCCCACCACCCTGGCCTTCTCAATCCCCTGTCATCCCCCTGAGTGTCACTGTAAACCAGGTTTACCTTACTCTCAAGCTGAAAAGCTCTAAGACAAAAATCTGTGGGTAATGGAAAGACAAGCAAAATGTGGGGGACTGCAACTCCAGATCTGGGTGCCACCTGGAGCTAGTTAGGTCTGAAAATATAACACTTCTACTCCCGTAACCAAAATTCCTATCCCCCTCTAACTCTACCATCCCTAAGTCTGTACCATTGGCTATTTCATCTTTAATTGGTGTCTGCTCCACTCTGGTCCTTTTACGGCACTGATTCTCAACTGAGGGCAGTTTTGCCCCTCTAAAGGACATTAAGCAGTGGAGGCTTCCCTGGTGGCTCAGTGGTGAAGACTCCACCCTCCATGGAAGGAGGTGAGGGCTCAATCCCTGGGTCAGGAAGATCCCATCAAAAAGGAAATCGCAACCCACTCCAATATTCTTGCCTGGGAAATCCCATGGACAGAGGAGCCCTATGGTGGGCTATATAGTCCACAGGGTCATAAAGAGTCAGACATAGCAACTAAACAACAACAAGGGACATTTTAGATGATCACAGTTAGGGACAGGATGCCACTGGCATCTTGTAGGTAGAGGCCTGGGATGGTGTTAAACATTCTACAATGCACAGACAACCCACTCCAACCCTTACAACAAATTCTCCTTCCCCAAAAGTCAGTAGTGATTAAGAAACCCTGCTTCAAGAGAATCCACTTTGTCCACATAAACATTAAACATATAAAAGGAAATTCTAAAAAAAATTTGTATTCAGAGAAATAGAAATTAAAATATTTATGTGATATTTCATACCTCGTACACTGACAGTTCAAAAGGACACATATTGGGAGGAATGTGAGAATACAGGAACCCTTGTCACAGCTGGTGGGATTGGACTCTGATGTGACCCAAGCAATCTGTTATTTTTTAGTCGAAGTAAAATTCACGACTCAACACAGACCAGCAGTTCTATAAAAAATTCCTACGAAGCCCAAGAGGGCTTCCCAGGTGGCACAGTATAAAGAATCTGCCTGCCAATGCAGGAGACACAGGGTATGTGGGTTTGATCCATGGGCAGAAAGATCCCCTGGAGTAGGAAATGGGTACCCACTCCAGTACCCTTGCCTAGGATCCCATGGACAGAGGAGCCTGGCGGGCTACAGTGCATGGAGTCACCAAGAGTCAGACACAACTGAGCAACTGAACACACACATACACACCCTTAGAAGGACACATGTGAAGATGATCATTGCAACGTTAATTGGTGTTTCAGGAAGTTGGAAGTCAAAAGGGTGTCCATCATTAGAGAGGCAGACAAGTTAAAGTAGATGAGAAAACACCATGGAGTATTGGAAGTGATACTTTGGATGTAAAAATAGCAGTAGAGATAAACCTTACAACTATAAGAAGAGGGAGGAGAAGAAATTAAAAAAAAAAAATCATGAGGTCATTAGTAGAATTTCATGGACATCAACTTTTTAAGTGTACACAATAAGAGCGTACATTGATACATTGAAATTGTTTGGCAGTATTTACTAAAACCAAATATAAACACTATCACACAGCAATTCTACTCCTGGTAGTATTCCCAAGAGAAATGAGTGCTTGGGTCCACCAAAGACATGTACAATTATGTGCAGAGAAGTTTAATTCATAATAGTCTCAAATTGAAAACAACCAGTTGTTAATAATTAAGGTAGCCTCGTGGTAGGGCTTCCCTGGTGGCTCAGACGCTAAAGAGTCTGCCTACAATGCGGGAGACCTGGGTTCGAACCCTGGGTCAGGAAGATCCCCTGGAGAAAGAAATGGCACCCCACTCCAGTACTCTTGCCTGGAAAATCCCATGGACAGAGGAGCCTGGTAGGCTACAGTCCATCAGGTCTCAAAGAGTTGGACACGACTGAGCGACTTCATTTCATTTTCTTTTCATGATACAATACTATACAGCAATGAAAACGGACCAGCCACAATTACATGAAACATGGATGACTCTCATAAACATAAGGTTTAGCAAAGAAGTCAGACACAAAAGAATATATAGTGTATGATTCCTTTAATGAAGTTCAAAATTAGGCAAGACTAATCAATACCGTTAGAGGTCATTGCAGCATTTCCCTCTGAGGAGAACAGACTTTAAAAGTTCACAAGGGAGATCTGCAGTGTTAGAAATGTTCTGTATCTAAATCTAGGTGATGATTACATGGGCATCTATACATATGGAATACAAATCAAGCTAGGCACGTAAGATCTGTGCTATTTATGCTAATTACACCTTAACTAAAAATAAACCAGGAGGGGGCACTTTCAAAAGATAGATCCACTAACAAAACTAAGTGCTGGCAAACATCACAGCAATTAGGAATGTTCATATATTGCTGAGGGGAATACAAAATGGCACAGCCACTCCGTGGAACACTGTGGAGTTTCTTAGAAAATGAAATATACACTTGCAGTATGGCCCAGTGACATCACTCCTGAGTATGCTAAAGAAATGAAAACTTAGGTTCACACAAAAACCTATACACAGATGCACAAATGTTTATAGCAGCTCCGTTTATAGTCACCAAAAACTGGAGGCAATCCTAATGTCCTTCAGTGAGTGAATGGATAAAGGAGCTTCCATGCCACAGAATACTGCTCAGCAATGAAAAGAAATAAGCCACTGACACAGGCAACAACCTGGATGAGTCTCAAAGGCATTACTGTAGGCAGAAGAAGCCAGTCTTAATATGTTACATACTGTATGATCCTATATGTATGACTTTCTGGAAAAGACAAAATTAGTGACGGAGACACATCAGTGGTTGCCAAGGGTTATGGGCATGGAGACGGTGTGACTGTAAAGATATAAATCCCAATTGTGGTGGCAGTATTTCCATGAATCTACACACGTTCAGATTCACGGAACTATACACACCAAAAATGGGGAGGGGGAGGGAATTGTACTGTATAATACAAAATAAGTAAGATATTGATTCAGAGTTCTGTTCCACAATTAATATAAAGCTATCTCAGAAATGAGACCAATAAGTTCTGGCATTTAATGTACAGCATGGTGATTCTAGGTAATAATACTGTATTCTATACTTGAAAGTTGCTAAAAGAGTAGGTCATAAATGTTCCCACAACAAAAATGAAACAGTGATTATGTGAAATGATGGAGGTGCTGGCTAATGTTATAGTAGGAATCCTTTTGGAGCATGTAAGTGTGTCAAATCAATGTGCTGAACACCTTAAACTTACATAGCTTTCTGGTGGGCTTCCCTGGTGGTCCAGTGGTTAAGACTCCACCTTGCAATGCAAGGGACTCTGGTTTGATCCCAGGTCCAGGAAGAGCCTACATGTTGTGGAGCAACTAAGCCCATGAGCCGCAACTGCTAAGCCTACGTACTGCAACTTCTGAAGCCCATGCCCAAAGCCTAGGCTCTGCAACAAGAGAAGCCACCACAATGAGAAGCCCGCACACCACCACACAGAGTAGCCCTTGCTCTCTGCAAATAGAGAAAGCCTGCATGCAGCAACAAAGACCCAGCACAGCCAAATAAATAAATCTTTAAAAAAGAAAATTTGATAAAAAACTTACACGTTATATCACAATTATATCTCAATAAAGCCAGAAAAAAAAACATAAATACACACAAAAAAACACAGGTTTCAAGAATATAAACAAAAAACACATTAAGCACAAAATCATGGCCTCTTACGGGTAGTGAATATAAATTAATGCGAGTTTAGATGTGGGGATAAGAGGAATGAGCCTGCAGACAAAAAACAAAATAAGAGATGTGTGTTCGATGCACTGGAAGACTAGCACCTAGGAGGGAGAGGCGATTGTACTCTCAGCTGTAGTTCATTACAGGGACCAGCAAGTGGGAAAACCTGCATCAGGCAAGGTCTGGAGGAATCCAAGCACAGACTCGCGGTATTTCCCCGTTTCTCCCCAACCCCTGGGATCACATTGCACATTCTCCTTCCTCTGGCAAAGTGCAGCAACATACGTGCACTGTTTCTGCCTAGGGAAGCCCACTTAAGACTCAAAGCTCAGGAGGCTGACTGGGGCTGGTCACGATGTATGGAAATTTCAAGCCTAAAAGGGAAACATGGATCCAGTGCCCCTGGTGAGCCAAACAGCCTTACTGACGATAGGAAACAATCCAAAACTCCAAGTAGCCTGATGTCCATCAAGGGTCAAGCCCCAAAGCACATCCTTCTCAAGATGACAACCTCAGGTGACACCCTGCTGAAGATGACACCATGAACTCCTCCTTGTACAGCAGCTATGCATGCATGCTCAGTCGCTCAGTCATGTCTGACTTTTTGTGACCCGATGGACTGTAGACCACCAGGCTCCTCCATCCATGGGATTCTGCAGGCAAGAATACTGGAGTGGATTCCAATGCCCTTCTCCAGGGGATCTTCCTGACCCAGGAATCAACCCACATCTCTTATGTCTCTTGCATTGGAAGGCAGGTTCTTTACCACTAGCGCCACCTGGGAAGCCCATACTGGAGCTGTGTATAGACCAATACTGACATGTCCTGAGCCTGTGAAAGTGAAAGTTGCTCAGTCGTGACTCTTTGCGACCCAATGGACTATACAGTCCATGGAATTCTCCAGGCCAGAATACTGGAGTGGGTAGCCTTTCCCTTCTCCAGGGGATCTTCCTCCCAACCCAGGAATCAAACCGGGGTCTCCTGCATTGCAGGCAGATTCTTTACCAGTTGAGCTATAGGGGAACCCAAAAGAAAAAAAATCAGATCAAATCAACAGTGTGTGAGTCAGCGTGCTGCAACTAAGAGGTCACATGTGGGAGAGCAAGAGGGTGGGAAGATTTGGGAGAATGGCATTGAAACATGTAAAATATCATGTATGAAACGAGATGCCAGTCCAGGTTCGATGCACGATACTGGATGCTTGGGGCTAGTGCACTGGGACGACCCAGAGGGACGGTATGGGGAGGGAGGAGGGAGGAGGGTTCAGGATGGGGAACACATGTATACCTGTGGCGGATTCATTTTGATATTTGGCAAAACTAATACAATTATGTAAAGTTTAAAAATAAAATTAAAACAAACAAACAAACAAAAATAGAATATAAGTCAAATAAAACAATGGTTTGACCAGATACAGCCATGGGCGTTGTGCTGTGACTCTGCCTTCAGGGCTGCAACTGCAGGGAAAAGGAATCCCTTGAAGGCTCCCACCTCAGCCCCATAAGGCAGATCACGGCCACTGGTGAGAGGGAGACAGAGTGAATGTCCCTCCCCTTTCCTCACATTAAACCAGCACTGCCCTTGGCAAACTGACCTGAAAGTATTTTTCCCCTCACCTTTGCCTCTCTGTGTGACAACCAAAGAATCCCTCAGCAAATGTTTAAAAACAGAAATACAGAGGGGCAGAGAACAATTCAAAAATCTCCTGAAGGATAACCTAAAGATGGAACCATTCTCCCCTCCTGCAATGGCCCTCCCAGTCCCCCAGCTCCAAAGCTTCTCAGATTAAAAGGAGAAATTCTCTAATGTTTGCAGTTTTCATTTTTGAAAGTTTCAGGCATGAAAGAGTTTTTGCTCCCTAATGATACCACTCAGATCTAGCAGGACCTGGGCTCTGTTTAGCTGAAGGATCGCCTTTAAGTTCTCCACAGACTTTCCTCGCCTCAAAGATAGATGCTCAGCAAGAACAAGGAGCCTGCAAAGCCTCAGAACCTCTGATATTAATTGATCTTCTCCTACTCATCAGTTCTTTTGAATATAATTTCAGCTATTCTCATGTGTTAATCAGGCAGACTCAAGGGATGGATGGATGGATGGATATATGGATGAATAGATGGGTGGGTGGATGCATCCATGGGGGGATAAATGGATAAACTGAGATAGACAGACGCAGACAGAACCAGATACAGACAAATGCTCAGTTGCTAAGTTATGTCTGATTCTTTGCGACCCCATGGACTGCAGCCTACAAGGCTGCTCTGTCCATGGAATTTTCCAGGCAAGAATACTGGTGTGGGTTGCCATTTCCTACCCTAGGGAACCTTCCTGATTCAGGGATCGAACCCATGTCTCCTGCGTTAAAGTGGATTCTTTACCAGTGAGCCACCTGGGAAGACTCACAGACAAATAGAAATAAATAGAGAAGAAAAGGTGATTCACTCATTCACATAATACATATCTGTTGAGTATCTACTATGTGTCGGGCATTGTTCTGGATGCTGACAATATAACAGTAAACAGAAGAGGCAAACACCCCTACCTTCATGGAGTTTACATCCTAGAAGAAGAGAGACAGGCTAAAAACCAGTAAGTACAGCATAGAGAATGGTTGCTGGTGTTAGTGCTATGGAGATAAAAAATAATAAGGGAGGCCGCTTGGGACTGGCTGGGAGGAATTTCCATTTCAAATGCTAGAGACAAGGAAAAACTCACTAGAAAGCGATCTTTGAATAAAGATCTAAAGAAGATCAGGATGTTCAGGTTCAGGAGTACTTTTTATGTACTGAGGAAAACAGCTCAGAACAATGGAATATCAGGAAAAAGTTAAAACAGTTGTTTTGACACCAACATGTATCTAGAGAAGATCACAGAACAGAAATACTTAGTTGTTTGCAAGATTTGGACAGGAGAAGAATCATACAGCTAAACACACTTGGAAGAAACCAATGGACTATCACCAAACAGGGCCCGTCCAGCCCCCAGGTAACCAGGAGACCTAACCATTCCTGTGTCATCATAATGAGGTAACACAAAAAGATGGGGGGAACACGCCTAATTTGGGCATAGAAATAGGTAGAAATGTGGAACCCACCAGAGCTGATATACACACCCTAGGGATATATTTGGGTGGGTCAACAAGGACAAAGGGAAGGTTGAAATTCTACATAAATATGGAAATGCATATCAATAGAATGGGAAAGACTAAGGATCTCTTCAAGAAAATTAGAGGTACCACGGTAACATTTCATGCAAAGATGGGCACAATAAAAGACAGAAACAGTATGGACCTCACAGAAGCAGAGGATATTAAGAAGAGGTGGAAAGAATACACAGAAGAACTATATAAAGAATGTTGCAGAAACTGACTGTAAAGAAGCCAAGTGACACTCAGAGAGTTGGGGAACTCAGTGTATTACACTGGCGGGCCCAGAGGAGTTAGCACTCCAAGCTCTGAGCCCCGGAC
>NW_011494644.1:238482-247892 GCF_000754665.1 Bison bison bison | reverse complement strand
GCCCCGGCTGTTGGGTGCACGGTTCCTTTATAGGGTCCCAATTCCAGGTTTGCGTTCTATACCTTCTACTGGATACTTTAGGCATGCAGGATGGGGAGGGGGCAGGGAACTGCCTGACCTTTACACAGGCAAGCATGGCTAAGCAAGATTTCAGAGGCAGGGCAATGGCAAAGCAGGGGCAAGGGTGAGTGAGATAAGTTGTAGTTCCTAGCATTGCTGTAAGCTTCCATTTCCCAAAACGACATGGTCTACACGATCTAGACCATGCAAGAGGCAAGCTGAGCACATATGAAGCATAGAGCACGTATTAGACTCTATTCTGAATTTCATAGGTCCCTCCACATTCCCCCTTTAATGCTTCTGTCACTCGATGTAGGAAGTGTAGAAAGCGTCACCTCACGTTCCACTGAGACATACTGAGCCTGCTTCATCATTGTTTAAGGGTCTGTATTGAGCTACTACCGTTTGTAACTTTATGGGTTTGATTTGAGTGGTTATGAACCAGGCAATTGCATTGAGGACGCAAGGACCAAACAAGAGCGCCACAAGGAGCATGAAGAGAGGTCCAGTCAAAGGGAGGAGCTATGATGCCGAACGCCAGATATTGTTCCAGCTGCTCCAGAAATTAGCTAGTTCCTCTCTCCTTTTTATAATTCATTCCTCTAGCTGTTGGGCCATGTCCCGGACTATTCCCGATCGGTTTACATAGAAGCAGCATTCTTAGTTCAAGAAGAGGCAGAGTCCTCCCTTTTCAGCTGTCAGTAAGCCCAACCCTCTCCTATTCTGTAAAACCACCACAGCCAGGGAGTCTAGTTCATCTTGCAAGGCCACAAACGATTTGGCTATTCTCTCAATGTCATCTGAGAAGTCTCTAGACAGTACTCCTGCACCTATTCCAGCTGTTATTCTTGACCAACCATCAGGGGTAGGAACTGGATGGCTTATCTTGACTGTGTGAGAGTCTGGTTTTGGGGGATGATATTCATCTGGGGAGTGAGGAAAGCTAAGGTACAGATACCCATCCAACTGACTGGCAGGCATAAGTAAGCATTTGTCCCACATATAAAGAAAAAGCCATATCATGTTTGTGGGAGGATGAGTAGGCCATTCACCTTTTAAGGTTTGATTACATTTGTCCCTGGCTAAATTGCCTACTGGACGGACTGATGCTGAAGCTGAAACTACAATACTTTGGCCACCTGATGCAAAGAACTGACTCATTGGAAAAGGCCCTGATGCTGGGAAAGATTGAAGGCAGGAGGAGAAGGGGACAACAGAGGATGAGATGGTTGGATGGCATCACTGACTCAATGGACATGAGTTTGAGTAAACTCCGGGAGTTGGTGATGGAGAGGGAGGCCTGGCGTGCTGCAATCCATGGGATTGCAAAGAGTCGGACACAACTGAGCAACTGAACTGAACTGAACTGAAATTGCCTACAGGTTCGGTTCCTCCATTATCTATAAAGCATTCCAGAGCCTTTTGAGTTAACTCAACTTCCCTTAAGACTGGTCCTTGCAGGGGTGGATCTATAGGAGTCGCCATGGCTGTTGCGTTATTCAGTGGTACTGGTGTAGCTAAGCACTGTGGGACTCCTATAGATAAGCTCCGCCAGCGCTTCCTGGCCAGCTGAGGGTCAGTCTCATTAAGAAGACAATGAATTGCACTGAGAACTTGGTACGGCCGAGGGTCTAAGGGGGAGTTAACTCTGTGACCAGGGTCATACTGCCAACAGGCAGGGCCCAATTTCTTAGGACAAGTTGTGTCCGTGTATTTTGGGTAGTTTATCGGTGTTATTTCACCCGTCCTGGAGGGCTTACCATTTATTTGGCAGACAGAAACCTGTTCTGGGTTGTAACATCTGCATGGCATTTGGGGTAGACGGAGTCACAGGGACATGACGGCCATGCCACAGTGTCAGGAAACCACGGGCTTGGGTCTCGCGGTGGGGAAGGACAACGGGGAAAGGTGTGGGGGACCAGCCCCGGCTGATCCAGGGTATTCGAAGGAGAGACGGCATAGGCGAAGATCAGGAAACAACTGTTTAATTAAACGTTAATTAAGGATATAAAAAGTAATAGAATAAGGATAGCTCAGTGAGGAAATTCAGTGGAGAAAAGAGGCTGAATAATTCAGCCAGAAGGTAAGAGAAAGAACGACATGGTGAGACCAAGTTTCGGTGAACAAGGCCCTCACTTTATTTTCCAAAGTAGTTTTTATACCTTAAATTATGCATAGAGGATAATGGGGGAAGGGGTAGAGTCATGCAGCAAGCCAGGCTTTCTTCCTGCAAATTTATCATATGCAAAAGCTTAGGTGATTTGCATCATCTTCTGGCCCAGAGGCCTGTTAACATTTTAAGACCCTTTCTTCAGAAAACTTATTTTTCTCTAAAGGTGATTGGTCAGGAGCCACCCTCCAAAAGCATTAGATAAAGTTGCATTCCTACAGAGCAAAGGTGTGGTGGGCTATAACAAGAAAAAGAATTAACTCAAGGGTCCCAGGTTACAAACATTAAAGCTACTACTTACACCAACTATATTAATCAATACACTGCCAGGGACACAGCAGGTAAGGGATATGGAAACTTAGCAGCAAACATTGGCCCAACAAGTGAAAATCCCTTCACCAATACAATTTCTAATCAATCTTTTAACTACTCAAAAGAATCTGTGTTTAGACAGTTTAGAACATCTCCTGCCTCTCACAGTTGGGAGGCTCTGAACAATCACATGTGCCCGGAAAAACCTATTCAGGCAGGCTAGAGGATTTCCAAAGGAGTTTGTAGGTTGAAACACTGTCTCACCCAAGAATTATTAACTGGAGCTGTAAGCTAACTCTTTTTTCAGAGAGGTAGTGGGGGACAGCCCCCTGTAAAGTCAGAGGTGTAGGTGAAAGCACAAAGCAGAAAGTAGGCAGACTCTGGTTTTGGGTGTAAATGCTTGAGAATTTCCAGGGGGACTCCTGAGGCTCGATCCCGCCTTTGCGTGTGCCGAGCCTCCTTCCTCATGACCTTTGTCATGGGTGGAGCTCCTCACGCTGGCTCCCGGCAGTGATAGAATTCCAGTTGAGCTATTCCAGATCCTGAAAGATGATGCTGTGGAAAGTGCTGCACTCAATATGCAATATGCACTCAATATGCAATATGCCGGCTCCCGGCAGAAAGGGAAACAGATAAGGCCAGCAACATTTCAGATCTGGCCTCTGGTTGTACACCATGAGGTTATACCTATATTTCTGCCGGGCCCTGAGTCCCAAGTTGTAGAACATTGACCTAGTCTCTGAAGGTACTGCTCACAGGTGCAGGGTAGGTAGGGAGTGGCACCACCTGTTACAGCAAGGAGCAGCAAAAGACTGCAAAGCAGCCTACACATAACATAACCAAATACTAGCAACAGTTTTTCTCCCCATCTCTAAATCACTGGGGTCACAGCAACCGGACCTATTGTAAAGGAAACAGGTTGGCTATACCGAGAGAGGCTTTGGTGAGTAGGGAGGATCTGTTATAAGAGACACCTGGTAAGAATGAGGCTTCCCACTATGACGAGATAGTAACTAACAGCAGCCTCAGCCCAAATTCCAGTCCCCAGGTGTGGCTGAAGACAGTCCTGTAGCAAAGAGCACAGCAGTGATGAGGATCAGGGAAAGGGGCCAGGGGTGACAGTGAAGTCCATTAATGCCTTGGTAGCCGGATCCTCGAGCTTATGCCTTGCATTAGCCAGCCAGCTGCCGGAGTATGGCTGGAGCAAGGCTGAAGAATCCTCAAGCTTCTGCCGTAGGCTGACTCGCCAGCTTCCGGAGTGACTAGAGCAGGGCTTGGCATCCTACATGGGTGAGGGCTATTGTCTTTGGAACCGGACTTTGAGGGGGGTTTCAGAGTCCTGAACTGCTTTCCAGGCATCCTTGTCACAGGACGCCGATGCTGTCTTGGGACTCTGGTGTGGTGAATCCATGGACCAATTCCTGCAACTTTGATAGCAGTTGGAGTTGCCAGAACAACCATATGGAGGCCAGTCCAGACTGGCCAGAGGGGCTCCTTTTTCCAGTCCTTTACCCATACCATCTCCCCAGGTTGGCAAGGGTGTACCCAGTTTCCTAACAGAATAGGGGATCTCTCCAAGTTCTCCCTAGTCATGTGCCTGAATATCTTGCCCAGGCTGAGGAAGTGGTTAGACATTTCTAAGTCACCTATCTGTCAGGGGTCCCCCTTTAGCCTCTTTATCACTGGGGGAGGTCTTCCATATTGGATCTTGATCAGGGAATAACCTTAAGCCCTTGGGGTGCACCGGGCTCAGAGCAGAACCAATGGCAGTACATCTATCCGTGGCAGTTGAGTCTCCTGGCAGAGCTTTGCTAGCATTGTCTTAAGGGTCCGGTTCACGCATCCCACTTTCCCTGAACTTTGTGGCCTATATCCAGTATGGAGTTTCCATTTTATTCCTAGTGTCTGTGCCAAGATTTGAGTCACCTCTGCCACAAAGGAGGGCCCGTTATTGGAACTGATGGAAAGAGGCAGCCCATACTGGAGAATTATTTCCCACAGCAGGGCCTTGAGCACTTCCTGAGCCCATTTGGTGCAGGTGGGGAAGGCCTATACCCACTCCGAGTATATGCAGACCAGTACGAGTAAATGCCTGCTGCCTCAGCAGGGTTTAATCTTGGTAAAGTCCACTTGTATGTCTTCAAAGGGTATCGTCCCCATTACTTGTATTCCCGGGTTGCGCCTGGGTCCTTGCCTGGCAGTATTCTGAGCACACGTGGTGCATCTAAGGCTGACCTGGGCACAGACCTTGGGGAGTCTAGGGATAAAGTAGTATTGGCTCAGCAGGCTTTCTAAGGCAGAATTTCCCAAGTGAGTCATCTCATGGTATTGCGTCACCACCAGGGCTTCTAAGGATCTGGGGACAAAAAGTCTTTGATCTGACAGCTTCTACCAGCCCTCCTTTTCTTTGATCCCCCCCTTCACTTAGGGCCCATTGGTCCTTGTCTTGGTTGTATTTTGGAGGGGAGGGCAACATTGGTGCCAACAGGACCTTCAAGACTGGTTCAGGGCTCATAGTAGGGTTCGGCTGATTGGCTGCTCTCTTGGCCATTTGGTCAACCAGCCAGTTCGCCCTGCTTACGGATTGGTCCCTCTTTGATGTCCTTTATAATGAAGGACGGCCACTTGCAATGGTTCCCACACTGCCTCTAGCAATTGTAGGATCTCTTCTTTGTTTTTGTTTTCTGTTCCCCCAGCTGTTAACAGTCCCCTTTCCTTGTAGATGACCCCATGCTCATGCAAGGGAGCAAAGGCATGTTTAAAGTCTGTGTAGATATTGAGTCTTCTCCCTCGGGCGCACCTTAGCGCTTGGACAAGTGCCCACAGTTCAGCCCTCTGTGCTGACCAGCCTTGTGGCAAGGGCTCTGCTCTTATTGTATCTGTAGCAGTTGTTACCGCACATCCCACCTTTCGTTGTCCCTCCTGGACCAAACTGCTTCCATCCATCCATGAACAGCTCGAGCTCGGGAACTTGGAGTGGGGTGTCTGTTAAGTCCCGTCTGCTGGAGCAGACCTCATCTACTGTCTCTTCACAATCGTGATCAGGTGGGCCGGCCTCCACGGGCAGGAAAGTGGCTGGTTTAGCACACGTATTGTCTCTAACTGGACTCTGTGGTTCTCACAGAGCAGTCCTTGATGGTGGGTCATTCTTGTGCTAGCTAGCCACTTATGTACTTGGCTGTTCATTAGAGTGGTGACTGCATGTGGGACCTTTACATTTATATTTTGTCCCAAGGTGAGTTTGTCTGATTCTCTAACCAGGGCCACTGTTGCCGCCAGGGCCCCCAGACAGGGGGGCCACCCCGATGCCACTGTGTCCAATCATTTGGATAGGTAGGCCACTGGTTGCTGCCAAGGCCCTACCATCTGCGTCAGGACCCCCAGGGCCATCCACTTCTTTTCACAAACAAACAGATGGAATTCTCATGTCACGCCTGGTGGCCCTAGAGCCGGAGCACTGGTCAGCAGTCTTTTTATCTTCTTAAAGGCCTTTTCCTGCTCAGGTTTCCACTTCAGGTGTTCTTTCTCTGAGCCCACAGTAGCCTCATATAGGGGTTTGGCTATATTAGAGAATCTTGGAATCCAGATCCGACAGAACCCAGCCACTCCAGGGAATTCTGTGACTTCTTTCTTGGTAGTTGGTTGGGGTATGGAGTGGATAGCCCGTTTTCTCTCAGGCCCAAGCGCCCTGTGGCCTTTTAAAATAACAAATCCCAGGTACTTGACAGTCTGTCTGCAGATCTGTCCCTTCTTCCAATACACTTTATAGCCCATGTCAGAGAGCAGGGTCAGTAAGGTTTGGGTACCCTTCCAGCAATCTTCCTGGCAGGAGCTAGCTAGCAATAAGTCATCTACGTACTAGAGGAGGGTACAGTTCACAGTCTCACTAGGGAAGGCTGCAAGATCTGTGGCCAGTGCTTCCCCAACAGGGTGGGTGCATTTTTGAATCCTTGCAGTGGCCGCGTCCAAGTTAGCGGAGTCTTCCTGCCTGTGAGAGGGTCCTCCCACTCGAAGGCGAAAATTGGTTGACTGACTGGAGCTAGACGGAGGATAAGAGAGCATTTTTTAGATCCAGGCAGGTAAACCAGCTCACCTGTGAAGGCACAAGGCTCAGGAGGGTGTAGGGGTTCAGCATGACAGGATGTATGGTAATGACTGCATTGTTGACAGCCTGCAGATCCTGCACCAGCGGTAACCTTTCCCTTCAGCCTTCCTGACAGGCAGGAGGGGGTGTTCCACAGCGACTGGCACTCTATCAGTATCCCTGAGTCACGTAGTCCTTGAATATGTCCTTGGATTCCCAGGCGTGCCTCTCGGGGCACCGGGTACTGCTGTTGCCTAATTGGGATGGCCCCTGGTTTTAAGTCTATCATGAGTGGAGCATGCTTCGTAGCCATTCCAGGGGGTCCCCTTTCAGCGCAGACCTCAGGGAACTCTTCCAACAGACCTTCGGGGTTTATTTGGCTCTCCTGGGAGTGACAGAGTCGCCGTTCATCCTCTCTGGGCACAGTCACAGACATCAGCAGGGCCTTTCCTTTTTCCTAGGGTGAGGCTTGCCGGTTCTCCAGGAGCAAACGTTATTTGGGCCCTGAGCTTAGTCAATAGGTCCCTTCCTAGCCGAGGTATGGGACACTCTGGCAAGCATAGGAACTCGTAAGTCACTAGATGACCGCCTAGCTGGCAGGTTCAGGGCCGACAAAAGGGACAGGCAGTCTGTGTTCCAGTGGCTCCCATAATAGTTGTCTTCCATCCTGTGAGCAGGGGTCACAGGTTCAGTCACCACTGAATGTTCAGTGCCAGTGTCCCATAAATGTCATTGGTTGGTCCCCTATCACCATTTTGACCATGGGCTCCTGGGGACCTAGGAGCAAGGAGCCTGGTCTCCCCTAGGCTGAGTCTGCCCTGGCCAGTCCAATGAGATTGTCATGGACTGCTGGCTCGGGCCTGTATTTTCCTCCACTGGGTGAAGTTCCTTTTCCTGGTGGGGCTCCCATCTCCTTTTGACATGGGCATAGATTCTTCCAGTGCCTGGTCTCTTCACAGTAGGCACATGATGCTGCCATAGCAGTGGTCTTCTCCACATCCCCCCTTTGCATGGTGGGGCCAGGCGTCTACTGGTGTCTGGGTTTCCCAGTGCCGCTGCTAACAGGGACACCTGTTTCACTCATTTGTTGGCTTCCCACCTGGCTTCACGGTCTCAGTTCACAAAAACTTTTAATTCGCCACTTCCAATAACTGAGCGGAGTTCATTCCAGCAAAGCCTTCAAGTTTCTGGAGTTTTTGGTGGATGTCGGTGTAGGATTGGGCCACAAAGACAGCATGGACCATCCACTGGTTTTCGGCTGCTTTGAGGTCAAAAGGAGTGTAGCTCCAGAAGACCTCACGTAAACTCTCACAGAAATCTGTCAGTGACTCATTGGTTTCTGGATCACCATGGTGATTTTTGACATGTTGGTTGGCTTCTTGGCTCCAGCCTGGAGCCCGTGGAGAAAGGCATTACAGTATTGATTCAAGACGTTCTGGCCGGCTTGGGTGTTGAAGTCCCATTCTGGTCTCATCTCTGGGGCCATGTCTTGGGACCATCTCTCAACATCAAGAGTGGTGGCTGGGGCCTGCCCTTGGAGCCACTTTCATGCTTCCTTCAGAAAATGTCTCCTTCAGTGCTGGAGAGAGTTAGAAGGAGTTGACAAACGTCATCCCAGGTTGATTGGTAGGCTTGGAAGATTGACTAGAGAAGATCGATCATAGCTTGAGGCTTTTCAGAGTATGCAGGAGTATGATGTCTCCAGTTTAGGAGGTCGGTTGTGCTGAAAGGCTGGTAATAGGGGATGGAGCAGCTGGGCTAGGTGGAACTATCATTATTTACTTCTGGGCTCTGTGTTTCCCACAGAGACATTTAGAGTTCTGCAGTCAACTGAGCGGGTTGCTGGGATGTACAAAATCACCTCCCCATTGGCTCGGGGCTCGGGACTTGTGGTGGCTGAGGACACAGAAGGAGGGGGCTGTCCATCAGGTGATGAGGTGGGGGCTGTGCTGGAGCTGGTGGTACCAGGGGGAGGTATGGCAGGGACATCAGGGGAATCATCTTCAGGATATCCTGGGAAGATGAGCTTGGTCATTCCATCCTTCTTCCCTTTCAGGGACTGGGCCACGAAAATTTACTCTGCCTCTCTCCATTTGTGCAGAACCAAACCCATCGGGGCAGATTTTGAGCAATTAAGAGCCAGGAATCAATATATGGGAACTGACTGGGGTGCCCAGTGTCCCTGTGATCACTTGATATACTGCTCGGAAGGTGGGCAGGTCAAAGGTGCCCTCCGATGGCCATCCAATATCAAAGGTTGGCCACTCGAGCTCACACAAGGTGTGGAGCTTTCCAGGAGTCATCTTAACTCTGTAATCTCCTGTGAAGCCCTTTTTAAAGCTTTTTAATCATGCAATCCAGGACCATTGGCTTAGATTTTTATGATTCCATGATAGCTGGAATTAGGGCTCATCTATTGACTATACTAAAGCCTTTGACTGTGTGGATCACAATAAACTGTGGAAA
This sequence comes from Bison bison bison, assembly GCF_000754665.1. Taxonomy (NCBI): domain Eukaryota; kingdom Metazoa; phylum Chordata; class Mammalia; order Artiodactyla; family Bovidae; genus Bison; species Bison bison. Next base: position 238,800 of record NW_011494644.1, on the reverse strand, counting down.
ATTCTGAAAGAGATGGGAATACCAGATCACCTGACCTGCCTCTTGAGAAACCTATATGCAGGTCAGGAAGCAACAGTTAGAACTGGACATGGAACAACAGACTGGTTCCAAACAGGGAAAGGAGTATGTCAAGGCTGTATATTGTCATCCTGCTTATTTAACTTATATGCAGAGTACATCATGAGAAATGCTGGGCCAGAAGAAACACAAGCTGGAATCAAGATTGCCAGGAGAAATATCAATAACCTCAGATACGCAGATGCTGCACCCTTATGGCAGAAAGTGAAGAGGAATTAAAAAGCCTCTTGATGAAAGTGA
>NW_011494644.1:236177-238382 GCF_000754665.1 Bison bison bison | reverse complement strand
GCTCAACATTCAGAAAACTAAGATCATGGCATCTGGTCCCATCACTTCATGGCAAATAGATGGGGAAACAGTGGAAACAGTGTCAGACTTTATTTTTTGGGCTCCAAAATCACTGCAGATGGTGATTGCAGCCATGAAATTGAAAGATGCTTGCTCCTTGGAAGGAAAGTTATCACCAATCTAGATAGCATATTCAAAAGCAGAGACATTACTTTGCCAACAAAGGTCCATCTAGTCAAGGCTGTGGTTTTTCCAGTGGTCATGTATGGATGTGAGAGTTGGACTGTGAAGAAAGCTAAGTGCCAAAGAGTTGATGTTTTTGAACTGTGGTGTTGGAGAAGACTCTTGAGAGTCCCATGAACTACTAGGAGATCCAACCAGTCCATTCTAAAGGAGATCAGTCCTAGGATTTCTTTGGAAGGAATGATGCTGAACCTGAAACTCCAATACTTTGGCCACCTCATGCGAAGGGTTGACTCATTGGGAAAGACTCTGATGCTGGGAGGGATTGGGGGCAGGAGGAAAAGGGGAAGACAGTGGATGAGATGGCTGGATGGCATCACTGACTCGATGGAGGTGAGTCGGGGTGAATTCCGGGAGTTGGTGATGGACAGGGAGGCCTGGTGTGCTGCAATTCATGGGGTCGCAAAGAGTCAGACATGACTGAGCTACTGAACTGAACTGAACTGATGACTTGAACAATATTGCACAGGAACCTGAAATGTTGGTCCATGAATCAAGGTAAATTGGAAGTGGTTAGACAGAAGATGGCAAGAGTGAACATCAACATTTCAGAAATCAGTGAACTAAAATGGACTACAAAGAGTGAATTTAATTCAGATGACCATTATATCTACTACTGTGGGCAAAAATCCCTGAGAAGAAAGGGAGTAGCCCTCATAGTCAACAAAAGAGTCTGAAATGCAATACTTGGGTGCAGTCTCAAAAATGACAGAATGATCTCTTGTTCATTACCAAGGCAAACTATTCAATATCACAGCAATCCCAGTCTATGCCCCCACCACTAATGCCAAAGAAGCTGAAGGTGAACAGTTCTATGATGGCCAACAAGACCTTCTAGAACTAACACCAAAGAATAGATGTCCTTTTCATCACAGGGGATTGGAATGCAAAAGTAAGAAGTCAAGAGATACCTGGAATAACAGGCAAGTTAGGCCTTGGAATACAAAATGAAGCAGGGCAAAGGCTAACAGAGTTTTGCCAAGAGAACACACTGGTCATAGCAAACACTCTCTTCTAACAACACAAGAGATAACTCTACACATGGATGTCACCAGATGGTCAATACCAAAATCAGACTGATTACATTCTTTGCAGCCAAAGATGAAGAATCTCTATACAGTCAGCAAAAACAAGACTAGGAGCTGACTATGGCTCAGATTATGAACTGCTTATTGCCAAACTCAGACTTAAATGAAGAAAGTAGGGTAAACCACTAGACAATTCACATATGACCTAAATCAAATCACTTATGATTATACAGTAGAAGTGACAAATAGATCCAAGAGATTAGAACTGATAGAGTGCCTGAAGAACTATGGACAGAGGTTCATGACATTGTCCCTAGAGAAGGAAATGGCAACCCACTCCAGTATTCTTGCCTGGAGAATTCCACGGACAGAGAAGCCTGGCTAGCTATACTCCATAGGGTCGCAAAGAGTCAGACACGACTGAGCGATTAACACTTCACTTCACTTCACTCGTGACATTGTACAGGAGGCAGTGATCAAGACTATCCCCAAGAAAAACAAATGCAAAAAGGCAAAATGGTTGTCTGAGGAGGACTTACAAAATGTTGAGAAAACAAAAGAAACTAAAGGCAAAGGAGAAAAGGAAAGATATACCCATCTGAATGCAGAGTTCCAAAGAATATCAAGGAGAGATAAGAAAGCCTTCATCAGTGATCAATGCAAAGAAATAGAGGAAAACAATAGAATGGGAAAGACTAGAGATCTCTTCAAGAAAATTAGAGATAGCAAGGGAACATTTCATGGAAAGATGGGGACAGATAAAGGACAGAAATGGTATGGACCTAAGAGAAGCACAGGATATTAAGAGGTGGCAAAAATACATAGAACTATACAAAAATGATCTTCATGATCCAGATAATCACGATGGTGTGATCACTCACATAGAGCCAGAATCCTGGAGTCCAAAGTCAAGTGGGCCTTCAGTTCAGTTCAG
>NW_011494644.1:235390-236077 GCF_000754665.1 Bison bison bison | reverse complement strand
GACCACAAGAAAAAAACCATAGCCTTGACTAGACGGACCTTTGTTGGCAAAGTAATGTCTCTGCTTTTGAATATGCTATCTAGGTTGGTCATAACTTTCCTTCCAAGGAGTAAGTGTCTTTTAATTTCATGGCTGCAGTCACCATCTGCAGTGATTTTAGGAAACATCATTATGAACAAAACTAGTAGAGGTGATAGAATTCCAGCTGAGCTATTTCAAGTCCTAAAAGATGATGCTGTTAAAGTGCTGCACTCTATATGCCAGCAAATTTGGAAAACTCAGCAGTAGCCACAGGACAGGAAAAGGTCAGTTTTCATTCCTATCCCAAAGAAAGGAAATGCCATAGAATTTTCAAACTACCACACAATTGCACTCATCTCACACACTAGCAAAGTAACGCTCAAAATTCTCCAAGCCAGGCTTCAACAGTATGTGAACCGAGAACTTACAGATGTTCAAGCTGGATTTAGAAAAGGCAGAGGAACCATAAATTGCCAACATCCGTTAGATTATAGCAAAAGCAAGAGAGCTCCAGAAAAACATCTATTGCTTTATTGACTATGTTAAAGCCTTTGAGTGTGTGAATCACAACAAACTGTGGAAAATTCTTAAAGAGATGGGAATACCAGACCACCTGACCTGCCTCCTTAGAAATCTGTACACAGGTCAAGAAGCAACAGTTAGAAC
>NW_011494644.1:234992-235290 GCF_000754665.1 Bison bison bison | reverse complement strand
AGGGAAAACAATAGAATGGGAAAAGACTAGAGATCTCTTCAAGAAAATTAGAGATAGCAAGGGAACATTTCATGGAAAGATGGGCACAATAAAGGACAGAAATGGTATGGACCTAAGAGAAGCACAGGATATTAAGAGGTGGCAAAAATACATAGAACTATACAAAAATGATCTTCATGATCCAGATAATCACGATGGTGTGATCACTCACCTAGAGCCAGACATCCTGGAATCCAAAGTCAAGTGGGCCTTCAGTTCAGTTCAGTTGCTCAGTTGTGTCCGACTCTTTGCGACCCCA
>NW_011494644.1:233135-234892 GCF_000754665.1 Bison bison bison | reverse complement strand
AGACAGGGGAATACCAGACCACCTGACCTGCCTCCTTAGAAATCTGTACACAGGTCAAGAAGCAACAGTTAGAACTGGACATAGAACAACGGATCGGTTCCAAATTGGGAAAGGAGTACATCAAGGCTGTGTATTGTCACCTTGCTTAGTTAACTTATATGCAGAGTATAGCATGTGAAATGCCAGGCTGGATTAAGCACAAGCTGGAATCAAGATTGCCAGGAGAAATATCAATAACCTCAGATATGCAGATGACACCACCCTTACGGCAGAAAGTGAAGAGGAACTAAAGAGCCTCTTGATGAAAGTGAAAGAGGAGAGTGAAAAAGCTGGCTTAAAACTCAACATTCAAAAAACAAAGATCAAGGCATTGGGTCCCATCACTTCAAGGCAAATAGACAGGGAAACATCTGTTTGGGGAAACAATGGAAACAGTGACAGAGTTTATTTTCTAGGGCTTCAAAATCCAATGGCGACTGCAGCCATGAAATTAAAAGATGTTTGCTCCTTGGAAGAAAATCTATGACCAACCTAGATGGCACATTAAAAAGCAGAGACATTACTTTGCCAACAAAGGTCCATCTACTCAAAGCTATGTTTTCTCCAGTAGTCATGTATGGATGTGAGAGTCAGACCATAAAGACAGCTGAGCGCCAAAGAATTGATGTTTTTGAACTGTGGTGCTGGAGAAGACTCTTGAGAGTCCCTTGGACAACAAGGAGATACAAGCAGTCCATCCTAAAGGAAATCAGTCCTGAATATTCATTGGAAGGACTGATGCTGAATCTGAAGCTCCAATACTTTGGCCATCTGATGGGACACACCTGATATGAAGATCTGTTGCTTCTCCCACTGACCCACTATTACTCATGCAAATAAGTCCATTTTGTCAGAATCAAATCCTTCACACTTCTACATGTTCTGAATTGCTGCCCCACTCTGTGTGGACTAGGAGATGGCGATGATCAGTCCTGACAGTGCTTGTGAGTCAAATTGGAATTATAGCGATTACTAGAGTAAGTAGTAATATCCTGGTGTACACACCCCTTCATAACATGCCTTTGCTGCTCTTTCCTTTAAATCATGGAGTCTATTTCTCCACCTTGAATCTGAGCTGTCCACATGATTTGCTTGGACCAATAAAATTTCACAGAAGGACTGTTCTAGGATTTGGAGCGTCTGCCTTCTTCCTCTTGAAAGGCTACCCTGCGTTGAGTGCAACTTGCGTTGTGCATTCGAGGCACCTCACTGTGGCACCATCACCTGGCCCTGTACCTTCCCTTTCTCAGCCTAAAACATAAGATGGAGAAAATCCCGAGGGGAGAGCTGGATCCTTTGAGCTGGAATCCTTGAGGTAGGAGATAGATGGGCTCCAGGCTGAAAATTCACAATCAGCCAGCTCCTCTTTGCATTTCCTGAGATAGGTGGGCTCCAGTTGAGAAATTTACAATGAGCAAGCCTCCCATTTATTCTCCAAAATGGAAGTAACACAGAAACAGGGTAAATAGCCAGTCTTTATCTTTTGTCACTCTGTTTATTTAACTTATATGCAGAGTACATCATGAGAAATGCTGGACTGGGAGAAACACAGCTGGAATCAAGATTGCCGGGAGAAATATCAATAACCTCAGATATGCAGATGACACCACCCTTATGGCAGAAAGTGAAGAGGAACTCAAAAGCCTCTTGATGAAAGTGAAAGAGGAGAGTGAAAAAGTTGGCTTAAAGCTCAACATTCAGAAAACGAAGATCATGGC
>NW_011494644.1:210266-232993 GCF_000754665.1 Bison bison bison | reverse complement strand
AGCCCTGGGATTTCTTTGGAAGGAATGATGCTAAAGCTGAAACTCCAGTACTTTGGCCACCTCATGTGAAGAGTTGATTCATTGGAAAAGACTCTGATGCTGGGAGGGATTGGGGGCAGGAGGAGAAGGGGACGACAGAGGATGAGATGGCTGGATGGCATCACTGACTCGATGGACGTGAGTCTGGGTGAACTCCAGGAGTTGGTGATGGACAGGGAGGCCTGGCGTGCTTCGATTCATGGGGTCGCAAAGAATGGGACACGACTGAGCAACTGATCTGATCTGATCTTTTGTTAACACCTCAAGGGAATAATCAAGGCAAGGACAAAGAGGGGAAAAGACCCTTCTGAGTAAAAGATAAGGGAGACACTACACACAAGCAGAAAGGCTCACTGGAGTCAAAAGTCAGAGGATAATTTCAGGCTGTAATGAGTCTTGCTCCTCCCAGAAGCCTTCACTTTGAGATCCCTCTTGGCTGAGAGGTGTGTGTGCACTTTAGAAGAGGGCCCCACGGTAGGTCAAGTGAGGAAAAAGAAACCAGATAACTGGCCTGAAGGAAGACAAAGACCCAGAAGAACTGCCTTGTATAAACGACTTAACCCCCTCTTTACTGCACTCCTCCTCACAAGGAGGGACACACACACCCTTTTGTTGCAAGAAGGAGGACCCCTTCCAGGGCCCAAAACTAGGCTCTTGTCTAACACTCAGAGATGAATTGTCCGAGGAGACACATGTGCTAACAAACCAAGTGACTTTATTGGGAAAGGGCACCCAGGTGGAGAACAGTAGGGCAAGGGAACCCAGGAGAACTGCTCTGCCACGTGGCTCGCAGTCTCGAGTTTTATGGGGATGGGATTAGTTTCCGGGTGGTCTTTGGCCAATCATTCTAATTCAGAGTCTTTCCTGGTGGCGTACGCATCGCTAAGCCACGATGGATGCTAGCGACAGGGATTCTGGGAAGTGGACGGACACGCGGTGTCTCCTTTAGACCTTTCCTGAACTCTTCCGGTTGGTGGTGGCTTATTAGTTCCGTATTCCTTATCAGGATCTCTTGTCATAAAACAACTCATGCAAATGGTTACTATGGTGCCTGGCCAGGGTGGGCGGTTTCAATCAGTGTGCTTCCCCTAACACTTTCTTTATGCGTGTGCATCTCTGCCTTGCTTCTATCTCAACTAAACAAACTCTCTCTCTATGTGCTGTCCTGCTTGTTCTGCTCTGTCTCTAACAATAAATTTTGTACTTGCACTGACAGTTTCTGCCTCCGTGATAAGTGCATTTTTCACTGGGGGCAAAGATCCAGGGAAAATTAGCTTCTAGCCTCTGGCCCTTGCTGGTTTGGTGGCTAAGATTCCTAGTTTTCATCCAGGCTACCCAGATTTAATTCCTGAGCAGGGAATTAAGACATCGCTTCATGCCACTATTGTCTGCTGCCTCAATGACATCATTCCGACTGGTGTCTCCCTTTCCTGTGCAGGTGAGGCTGCTCGATGATGCTCTTACAGGGGACCAGCTGCTGCTTGCTCTTTCCCTTCCTGCAGAGATCCATAATTACTGGGCTTCACCTGTTGAGTCTCCTTAAGCAACATGAGTGTGTATTTTTGAGTGGGAAAACAATTCATTAGAAAGTGTCAACATCTTAGAGGAGGGAGTACCCCCCAATTAATTCCAGAATCTCATTGCTTCAGCCAGGTAAGCACAGGCAAGAAGACGCTGCTTTGATCTGAATGCCATGAAGCCAAGAGAAAAAGAGCTTCAGCAGATGGTGGGGACTTGAAGCCCACAGGGAGGGGCCAGGAGGCCAGAGCACCCCCTTCTTAATCTCCCTCCATCCTTCAGCATCCCTCTGGTCCCCCTTTAGCTCAGCAGCCTTCGAATGACAGCAGGTACTGGCATTCAGGGACCACCTCCCCAGGGTCAATATTACTTTAGAGTTTCTTTTCTTTAGCTTTAGCACCTTGTTAAATATTATAAATGTGAGCTTTGAAAAATGCTAGCATAGAGTTATTAATAGACATTTTGGCCCAGGACAGATAACATATCTTAAGGTACTAGAATTCAGGTTCTAAGACAGTGAGTCGCAACTCTCACATCAGAGCAAGATTTTTTTTTAATAATTGTATATATTTACTTGACTACACTGGGTCTCTGTTCCTGCGCTCGGGCTTTCTCTAGCTGCAGCGAGCTGGGACTACTCTTTGTCGCAGTGCACGGGCTTCTCGCTGCAGCGGCTTCTCTTGTTGTGGAGCACAGGCTCTAGAGCACACGGGCTTCAGTAATTGTGGCCTGTGGGCTCAGCAGTTGCAGCTTCCGGCTCTAGAACCCAGGCTCAATAGCTGTATCCCAGGGGCACAGCTGCTCTGCGCCATGTGGGATCTTCCCTGATCAGGAATAGAACCCATGTCTCCTGCATTGGCAGGCGGATTCTTTGCCACTGAACCACCAGGGAAGCCCGGGGGAGATTTTTTAAATTCAAGTGCCCCCATGGCTTCAGATTTAATTGGTTTGGGGTATGGATCTGCACATCAGGAATTTTTTTTAAAGCTCTTGCAGTGACTCTAATGTGCAGCCAGGATTGAAAAATCATTCTAGTTTGCCTTGCACTTTGATACATTTATAAATTACTTTAAAGATGGGTCCCAGGTCTTATCACTGTATCACCCCTGCCAAGCACAGTGCCCAGCACAGAGTTTGTCACTATTACATGTTACATGAAGAAAAATGTCACTTGATTCTTTTGTTTACCTTTTTTTTTTCATTATTTGCCTTACATACTATCCATAGATACATGTGTGCGTGTGTGTGAAGGAAAGAGAGAGCACTTGTATTTCTTTATCATCTTTTGTTTTCTTGCCCCGCCCCATCCCACTGCCCCATGATCTGTAATGCCTGAAATCCCCTGCAAAGAGCCCTGCCTTTAATCTTCCATATAGTCACCATCATCATTTGATTCTAGACAAACATGTAGACATAAATGAGCATGGGTGGTCACTGTCTGTTTTGTAGAAATAGCATCATATTATACACACCAGTTCCTCGCAGAAAGTCCTTCAAGTCACCTGCTAGAGTGTTACTTCATTCTCCATGACCAGCACTGACTAGTCCATGAGCAGATGCACAGTAACTTACTCCGTCATGCCACTGTGGAGAGGCACTCATGTTGCTTCCCATTTCTCCTCCGCAGAAACCACACAGCAACAAACACAAGGTCATGTAATGCTCACTACCACCCCGTGAAGCACAAATATCCATGTAGATCTTCCCATCCCCAGACAGGGAGCCGATTGTCTGGCAATCCTGCCTTGATATCCTAAAACGCCTTCTCTAGCCAAGGAGGATTATAATAAATTATATGAAATCATGCATACAGAAAGCACTTTACAATCTGCAGAAGGCTTTGTGTCAAAGTCGGGCATTCGCACAGCATGGCCAGGTTCTCTGGTCAGCCCCATCCACAACACAGCTCTGGCAGAAAGCTGCTCAATAGCATCATTAACAGCCCATTGATCCAATTACCTTTCTTTCTGTTCCACTTCAGAATTACAATCTCTTGTTCTCCCCGCAAGAGCCCAAATAGACTCCTGATGATCAGAGGAAGAGGGAGCTGCCATCAGGACTCACTTGATGGACCCAAACACTCATCTAATTGTGGCCTGGGATGAATTACTCTGGTTGAAACATCAGACCTCTGTTCTCCATGGGTATTTGCCATTTTCTCTGGTCTCTCAGTTTTTCTGGAGATATTCAGAGACGTAGTCAAACTTGGGTCAATCCAGGGACAACACTGGGCTGCCCTCATCATGTATTCTTGGTGTGTAGTAGGCAGTGAATAAATAACGGTTTAATTGAAAATCATGCCCAAGGGATCAGATACTGGGGCTCTAAGCAGAGCAGACTGGCTGAATAAATACTACTCGTCCAAATTGTATCTTTGCAGGCTGGACATTGGAAGCTAGAATATGAGTCCCAAAGTAATGCATAAGGTTAAAATAAACTCTAGAATAAGGCAAGGTAAGACCTTGAGTGACAGCCAAGTAGAGGGAGCCAAATACACGTTCGAAGTCCAATGGGCAGGATATGAAGGAAAGAAACAGACAGTAATAAACCACGATAGGAAGCATGCGCTCACTTGACACTATGTATCAAATAGCTACCACAGCCAAGCACTGTACTCAGTGTTGGTGATATGGTGGAATATAAGTCATGACTCCAGCCCCAAACTGCTCTAATGGAAGAGACCAAGACATAAACACACAATCATACCAGAGCCATGACCAGATAGGACAGAACTGAAGCCCAAGACAGAGGTAAACCCAGTAAGACTTGGGAGTATATGGGAAAGTACCTAAACCAACCATTGGAAGTACAGAGGGCTTCCTGGAGGAGGAGACGGATGAGGAAGAATGATCAAAGCTGAAGAAGTGGTGAGGGAATATTGGCAGGTAAGAGTCTATACCAGGGCTTCCCTGATAGCTCAGTTGGTAAAGAATACACCTGCAATGCAGGAGACCCCGGTTCAATTCCTGGGTCAGGAAGATCTGCTGGAGAAGGGATAGGCTACCCACACTAGTATTCTTGGACTTCTCTTGTAGCTCAGCTACTAAAGAATCTGCCCACAATGTGGGAGACCTGGATTCGATCCCTGGGTTGGGAAGATCCCCTGGAGAAGGGAAAGGCCACCCACTCAGTATTTTGGCTTGGAGAATTTCATGGACTGTATAGTCTATGGGGTTGCAAAGAGTCGGACACGATTGAGTGGCTTTCATGTTCACTTAACTTTTCAACAGTTTACATCATGAAAGCCTGTGGCCTCAGTCCCCTTGCATGACTTCAACTATTGACTTCTCCATCTAGACTCCTAGCCAATGAAAACCTATACCATAATCATTTCTGTGGGAGTCACTGGCCCTGTGCTCCCTCACCTCCAGCCTTTGCCCATGCTGTTCCCTCTGCCTGGGCAGCATGATCCCATCATCTCTCCCCAGTCTGCAAAATCATTATCTCCACCTGCCATCAAGGCACAGCCCAAATTCTACCTCCTCCATGATGCTCTTCCAAATTCTTCTACCTAGAATTAATCTCTTTCTCCCTGAATTCCAGTAACACTTTGCTTGTTCCTCTCTGATAAGTACACAGCACTCTTGACATTGTATTATAATTATTTGTGTATTTGTCTTATCTCCTCTACTAAACTATAAACTCTGCTGGGGCAGAAAACCTTGTCTTAGCCACTTCATATTCCCCACAATGTGCCTTGTTCAGGGTAGGTGCTCAATACATGTTGACTAAAGACTGTGTTTACCAGATTCCAGGTGAATGGAAGAAGCTAACAGCCAGCACAGCTAGAATCAGTGGACCAAACCAACCTTCTAGCAACTAGAATTGGCTACTTGCTGAAATAGTGAGTTTCCCATGACTAGACAGAAAGATTCTTTGTTCTTAATTTTTATTTTGTATTGGAATACAGTGGATTAACAATGTTGTATTAGTTTTAGGTGTACAGCAAAGTGATTGACATGTACACACTGCTATATTAAAACAGATAACCAACAAAGACCTACTGTCTAGCACAGGGGACTCCGCTCAATATTCTATAGTAACCTAAATGGGAAAAGAAATCAAAAAAGAATAGATACATGTATATGTATATAAGAAAGATTCTTTAAAAACAGATGGACTGGGTGACTTCTAAGCTCATCTGACCTTTGGTTACCTTGATGGGGAATGGTTGATGAACAAGCAAAGAGAACAGAATCCCACTAACATGAAAGGGAAGTAGATGGAAGCTATCATGAACGTTACAGCACCTGAGTTGGATGATAACTGCAAGGAAATTTATTAGATTATCAAGTATTTAATCAATTAAGGTAAAATAAAAGAGATTCATCGTTAAAGAAATGACAGTGTCAAGAACAAGGATTATAATTAACCTAATTCTGAATATCTAAGACTGATTTTACATGTTTCATCTTAATAATAGCTGATTCCCAGACCTGATTTGGTGTGTCAGGGGAGTCAAGTGGTAAGAACTTCCTAGAGCACAAATCTCACAATATCACCATACTACTTCAAACTTTCAGGGGCTTCTCAATGCCCCCCAGGACCTCCTCAGCCCATAGGATATTTGGGGACCTATGTAGCTTTTGTAACCTCACCTTCCACCATTCCATTGACACACACATGCCAGGGGTCCCAATTTCAATTCCCAATTGGTCCAGTGGTTAAGAATCTGCATGCAATGCAGGGGATGTCAGTTTGATTCCCTTGTCAGGGAACTAAGACCCTACATGCTGCAGAGCCACTAAGCCTACACACCATAACTTAAAGAGTCCCTGGGCTTCCCTGGTGGCTCAGACAGTAACAAATCTGCCTGCAATGAGGGAGACCTGGGTTCGACCCCTGGGTTGGGAAGATCCCCTGGAGGAGGGCATGGCAACCCACTCCAGTATTCTTGCCTGGAGAATCCCATGGACAGAGGAGCCTCGAGGGCTACGGTCCACAGAGTCACAAAGAATCGGACATGACTGAGCAACTAAGCACAGCACGTGCTCACTTAACCTCCACAGTCTTCTGCCTACATGATTCCTTCCCAACTCCTGTTCCTGGAATCATTCCTACTCAACCTTCAAGACTCATTCCCAGTAGCAGTGTGCTGCGGATTTCCTAGGCAAGAATATTAGAGTGGACTGGCATTTCCTTCTCCAGGGGATCTTCCCAACCCAGGGATAGAACCTGCATCTCCTGCTTGGCAGGTGGATTCTTTACCACTGAGTCACCTGAAGCTCTACTCATCTACTTCATTATACTTTCCTATGTTTTTACAATTTTTCATAAGGAACATGAAAAGCAGATTCACCACCTTCCCACACTCCTAGGATCCCCTGGACATTTTCACACACACCATGTGCTTTCACTCTCAACAGCTTTGGGCTACTAGAATCCACTTTCTCTTCATGTTCAGAGAATCGCAAGCTCCTGGGAATTTATGTCCCCCAAGAAGCAGCCCTTAGCCAATGAGTGGCAGGTTCAGGGTATAAATACTCCAACTCTCCTGCCCCTCCTGGGGATAAATCCAAAATATGCTATCTCCAGATCTCCCTTGCAGATTGAGCCAAAGTTCTCTGCAACACTTTGTGTGATATCACATACTTCCTTGTGTTTTTCCTGGAAACACTTCCTAACAGAAAAGTTTAAAATGAGTTCTATTCTGAGGTTGCTCCTGGGATCTGTGATAGCTTCTGACATGGCTTCCGACAGTCTCCATCTTCTTATGTTCACACCCTTGTGAAATCCCCTCCTCTGAGTGTGACTTGCTGCTGAGTCTAAAGGTGATGGGTGTTGCCTCCATAATTAGGTTAGACAAGATTATGACTTACATCTTCCTGGCAGATTCTGTGAATTGTCCTCCCATTTTGCATGCTTCGATAAAGCAAGCTGCCATGCGGGAGAGACTCATGCAGCAAGGAAATGAGGGTGGCCTCTGGCCAACATCCAGCAAAGAACTCAGTGCTGCCAACAACCAGAGAGTGAGCTTGGAAATAATAATCTTTGGTTGAGACTGCATTTGAGACCAGGGGCCAACACTTGATTGCAGCCTTGTGCAAAGCCATGAAGCAGAGGATCCCGCTAACTCACAGCCAGACTCTCAGAGATCCACAAAAACAATGAGATAAAAAATTTGTGTTGACTTTAGCTTCAAGGTTTTGGGGTGATTTGTTATGTGGCTTTTCTGGTGGCTTAGAGGGTAAAGAATCTACCTGCAATGCAGAAGGCCTAGGTTTAATCCCTGGGTTGGGAAGATCCCCCGGAGAAGAAAATGGCAACCCATTCCAATATTCTTGCCTGGAGAATCCTATGGACAGAGGAGCCTGGCTGGCTACAGTCCATAGCATCACAAAGAGTCAGACTGAATGACTAACACTTTCACTTTACATAGGATCTCAACATAAGAAAACACGTAGTAAAGTTACCTGTGAACAACATGGGTCTGAATTGCACGAGTCCACTTATCTTTTTCACTAAATACACAACACAGAACTACATGATTGGCAGTTGGCTGAATCCTCAGACAGGGAGGGCCAACTGTAAAGTTATATGTGGATTTTCAACTGTTCAGGGATCAGCCTGCCTAACCCCTGCATTGCTCAAGGGTCAACTGTACTTCTAAAACTAGAAAATATTCCAACACAGACATCTTTTCCAAAAAGCTGTTTCTGAATCTCCAGGCCAGAGTCTTTGTGTCCCCTCTGTCAGGGTTCCCATAACCCTGAACTTGCTTCTCCCGCCTCTCCCCTACTCATCCCCTTGTGGGCAATCCTTTGGGAGAGAAAAGGCTGACATATATTCTTTTAATCTCATCACCGAAGCATAGTATCTGGTATAGATTAGATGCTTCATGAATGTTTATTAAAGTAAATTAATTTATTTGTTAATTGTTTCCACTATGAGATTTTGGTCAAATGTCTCCCTACCCTCTATCATTCTCCAGATGCCAAATCAAGGGGACAGCAGGCCTTCAGTGCTCAGCAAGATCTCCACTCTCTGCCTCCTCTGTGTCAGTCTAAGCAGCTTCTTCTTGTCCATCACCAGGGTGCATATCAATTTTGCATTGACACTTCATCCCATCTGTTCGATTATCTGTTGGACGGTCACTCATTGACACTTCAGAGCAACAGGGAATTCACTCTTCCTTTCATACCTCTCTGGGAAGCCCAGGGAAATTATCTCTGATTGATGCAATTTCTTCTTTTGGTCCTAATGACAAAATTATATAAAAATTCAGTCCTACTTTGCACCACACTTGGGAGAAATCTGCTCAGCTTTTGTCTGCCAACCACAACAAAAACTTGATTAACCAGGACTCAGTGCACAGTCTTTCATTGTCATTGTTTGTGTAGATTTGTCCCCTGGTCAGCTAAGGGACAAAACTGAAAATGCCATTTATTTCCTCCCTTATTACTTGGAAAAAGAATCAATATGTTAGCCCATATTGCTGTTCACTGTAAGTAAATCCCCCCAAAGAAATTGTGTCTCTCTGAGAGAGATGAGTATCCCACAGCCCAGAGGAATAAAAATGGTATTAGAAACTAGGCTGAATCAGCAGAGGTCTTTGAAGTGTGGAATTTTTATTTAAAAAATTATTTGTTATCATCATATTCCTGGTCTTTGCCCTTTTCCTCAAAGCAAAGAAGAGTTATTTGAGGTTATTTGAGAATGGTTATTTGAGGGTTCCAAATTCTTGAAGTCCAACTCATATAAATTCTATTCTAATTAATACGGTAAAGACTTTTTTACAGTGTCTAAATCCAAGCTTATGAAATTGATGTCTTATATTCTACGTATCCAATGGGTGCTTGTGGCCTCCTGAGTATCTTGGATCGTATTCCCCTTCCCTCTGAGATACATGGAAGTCTTACTCAGTCCCTTCCCAAGGTGTACGGCATTGTGAAAAACAGGAAACCTTCCATATCACTAAACAGATCCTTTCAGCTTTAGGGAAGGAAGAAGAAGCTGGCATGGGAATTTGGTACCTTAACCAAAATGCAACCCCATTTCAAGGAAAAGGAATTATAAAGGAAGGAAACAGACTACTGAGCCCTGACTCTGTGCCAGGCACCACAGTGAGAATGCATTTTTTACTCCTGATCATAGCTTCAGAGGCCTTAATTTGATTTGGCCTTTGTCTGCCTTTTTGACCACATCTCTTCCCAGGCCCCCCACAACCCTTCCCAGGGTATGGCCACGCTGGGCCTTTCCTTTCTAGAGCATGTCAAGCTCTTTTTATGTCTGTTCCCTCTGCCAGAAATGCTCTTCTCCTGATCTTGGTGGGGCTCACTCCTTATCAGCCCTCATTTCCCAATTCAGTGTCATCTCAGAGAGGTCCTCCCTAGCTAAGTTGCCCACCTTCCATGCCCAGCCAATCTCTATCATGTTCCTTAACTGTATTTACTTCATAGACCATCATCGCCATTTTCAGTTAACTTAATTATTGTCTGCCTCCTCATGAGAATATAAACTTCATGAAGACAAGGGACTTTCCTGTTTTACTACTGTGAGACCCACAAGCCAGTACCTGTCTGCCATGTCATAGAAGCTCGATCAATATTTGTGGAATGAATGAATAAACAACTTTCTTTCCAGTCCTCCCAGGATAAATATTTTTAGGATTCCCCATTTACAGATGAGGAAGTTGAGGTTCTGAGCACTTAAGGAAACTACAAGTTTACACAGCTAGTGGCTGAGAGCCAGGCTTCTGACCACAGACCTGTCTAACTCCAGAGCCTAAGTTCTCCATCACTACTAGCTACTGTGTGGGAAGATGAGATTATGCTTTAATCAATTGTTTTCCAACTTCTGTTCATGAAAAATGTCTGAGCAGCTGTGATGAGAAAAGAAAAAGTCTTTTTATCAGCCCACAATCATGAGTATGTCATGCCAGGGATATGTCTTCAAATCAAATACTGCTATTTTCTCAAATATCTGGATTGAATGAAATTTCAAGAAATCATTATGTCTGTGCTTCTCGGATGCACCTCCTGTCTCCAAGACCCTCTCAATAGGCAGGTGAGGTGCAGGCAGCAGAATGGCGGAATGCAGGTATCTGTCTAGGATGGTTGGAGAAGGGAGGATTTGAGGAACCTGTAGTAGATGCGGGCTGTCTGCCCCCACCCCAAAGCTTCTCACCAAAGTGGCCACCCACCCAGCATGGAAGCAACAGCACAAACTCGTGGGACTTGAGTCCTGCAGCCCCAATGGGGGTCGTTTCCCGTGACCCTCTCCTTTTAGTAACATCCCTGCTTATACTCCCATCTTCAGTTAACACTCACCCAGCATCCCATCCTCTGTTTTCCTTCTTGTTTTCAAGCTCAAAGCTCAAAAGCCTCATAAGAAAGGATTGAATTTTACTTCCCCGGATCTTGAACCTTGGTTGTCTTAAAGAAGGGCCTGCATGCCACGCCCTCATCTGCCAGTCCTTCCTGAAGTGTGACTGATTTAGGAAAGGCTCCAACCCAGCTCTGGAGCCCCAAACGACAGACCCAGCTGCGGACATCCCTACCCTCATTCCACTTACAAGAAAAAAAAAAAAAAGAAGCCACCTCATCACAACACTGTACAGAAAACCTTCGGGAGGTGACCTGACAGTCGGGAGGTGCTCACCACCCTGTGACTGGCCACAGAATCAGAGAGGGGAGCTGTAGTTCAAAGGCAAAACTTGCACGGTCTTGTCATTCCTATTTTTTCTCACTTTAAGTCTTTTTTATTAAGAGAATCATAATGTTCTCATCTACATGACACTTTCCATCTTTAAACATTAACTAATTAATTGACTGAAGTGGTATCTTGGGAGCATTCATCATCTCTCCCATTAGCCAGAGAGCCAGGCAACTGTCTATAAAAGCAGTTGAACATTCAGTGGAGGCTTTGTTTTTCTGCTTCCCTTCCCAGGAATGTGTGTGTGTGTGTGTGTGTGTGTGTGTGTCTGTGTGTCTGTGTGTCTATGTGTCTGTGAGTGTCTCTGTGTCTGAATGCGTAATGGGAAAAGTCAAAAGAGAGGATTTTGCTTCCACCAACTGCTCTCAAAATCTACCTCTGGGAGACATGGAATTTCAATTGTGAAATAATCAGTCTTGGAAACTGTCCTGTCCTCCAGGAAAAGAAAAAATAAGTAGTTTAACAGCAATTGCCCTTCAAAACAATTACTAATTATAATGTCTATAAAGAAAAATACCCTCGATACCATTACTCCTAATAAAACCTGGCAAATCTATAGAAAGGAATTAGCTGGCATGTCTAGATTCTGACGGGAGAACTCTTGGGAGTGGGTCAGAAGCGGGGCATGCTCCAACCAGCTTATAAACCCAAATCCAAAGCTTTAGAAAGCTTACCATCTGGGGCAAGAGCCCTTCAGCAAATTGGGAAGATTAACACATGCCTCAAGGAAATCAAGCCAGGAAAATTAAGAGATGAGAACCCAAGTTATTCTTCCTGACCTTCCCTGCACTCTCTCCCATCCCAGCTTTCTTCCCTGCCCTCTCATCTCCACCTCAAGCAGTTGCCATGGTGTCTGGGATTCCACTGTGAGTCATGCCCTGCCGCAGGGCACTGCCCTGTCCCCATGGGCTGCTGAAAAATGCAGAGATGCCTGGGAAGGGTTATATCACATCCCTAAGGCTTGAAATGAATATGACTATCAGGTCCCATCTGTATGGAACAAAATATTCTGTGGGAGAAGGATACTGGAAATATAGAACAGTCTTTTGGATTCTGTGGGAGAGGGAGAGAGTGGGATGATTTGGGAGAATGGCATTGAAACATATATAATATCATATATGAAATGAATCACCAGTCCAGGTTCAACGCAGGATACAGGATGCTTGGGGCTGGTGCACTGGGATGACCCAGAGGGATGGTACAGGGAGGGAGGTGGGAGGGGGGTTCAGGATGGGGAATACGTGTACACCCGTAGCGGATTCATGTTGATGTATGGCAAAACCAATACAATATTGTAAAGTAATTAGCCTCCAATTAAAATAAATAAACTTATATTTTTAAAAAAATAAAAATAAAAAAGAAAGAAAAGCACCCCCCAAGAAAAGAACTGGGTGGCAGCAGTGAAGATGTACAAATGGACAGAGTCAGTCTGGTTTCAAGTCCTCTACCACTTAACCTATGATGAAGCCTGAGTCAGGTCATGTGAACCCTGATCCTCAGGTCTCAGACCCTCATCTGTAAAATGGGAGGAGGGGAAAGCATGTGAGAAACCTAGTGTTTCCGGTCGTGTTCAGCTGCAGACTACAGAAACCACTTCTGCTACTTTAAGCAGAAAGGAAGGTATCAGCAGGTATAAGCTGCCTTAGAGAACCAGGTGTGTGCATGCTGAGTCACTTCAGTCGTGTCCAACTCTTTGTGACCCTATGGACTGCAGCCCACCAGGCTCCTCTGTCCATGGAATCCCTCAGGCAAAAATACTGGAGTGGGTTGCCATGCCCTCTTCCAGGATTCTCCTGACCCAAGGACTGAATCCAGGTCTCCTGGATTCTCCTGACCCAGGGACTGAACCCAGGTCTCCTGCAGTGCAGGCAGATTCTTTACCGCTGAGTGAATGGGGAAGCCCAGAGAACCAGGGGAAGCACTCAAATAGTTGGAGCTTCCGAGAACAACCCCCAGCCTCCCAAATCTCCCTATCCCTGTGATGATTGGGAAAACCACCACCATTGCTATAAGAAGTTACAGACTCAGAAAGCTAATGACTATAGAACCACTTTGACTCTGCAGTGATTCACCCACAAAGGTGGACTGCGTTATGCCCTTCTCCCCTCTAACTTAGTTCTGAATTCAAGACTCAAGAAGTGTATTTGATTTACAAAACCGGAAATCATATCCAGGATCCTAGCTACAAGGGAGTCTTAGAAATGTCCCTTTTAGGCTTCCTACATCTGCAGTACATATGGCACAGTTCACAGAAGCTGGAACAGAAGTTGAAGGAGAATATTTATAAAGTATATCCCTCATATTACTAGGTTATCAAGAGAAATGAATGAGATAGGGTTTATAAAGTACCTCACATGGTACCCAGCCACTAATAGCTTCCCAATAAATGTTAGTTTCCCTTCTCTTTGCCAAAATTTCAGTACAAGTTGGCCCTGTGACTTATCCTAAAATAACAGAAGAAAGCAGCCTGGGAGCAGAGGCTGGATCTTCCCAACCACGTGTGAGGTTTATTTGGGCATCTCCTACTTAGCGCCCTTATCAACTATCAGAGTAGTCCCTACCTAAAGGTGTTCTTCTACAACCAAGGAAAGATGTAACCACCTTCAACAGAAGGTTTTACCCTTTGTAAACTACATTTCCAAAAGGACCTCCCACTAGATAATTACATTTACTTTACCAACTTAATCAGTGTTTACTGGATACCTATTAGATGCTGGGCAGATGCCACTCTTTCTTTTCAAAGAGTCGCTAGTCTGGGAAGAATAATTGTACACAACTTACTAAAATTGTAAATTCTGATAAAAGCTAAGAGGGAAAGAACATGGTTCTGTGAACCAGAAAGGGCGAAACTGATTCTATTCAGGGAGTCAGTAAGGACCTCTCTAAGAAAATGATGTCTAAGACCTGAAGGATAATAAAGCTTAACCAAGTAAAAAGCAGGAGAGAAGAGCATTTCTGGCAGAGGAAGCAGCATGTTCAAAGGCGGCATGATTGAGAAACCAGAAGAATACCAGCATGGCTGGTGCACTCTGAGTAACAAGGAGAATCGGGTGAGCATTACCTTGACTATGTACCCAAAACTATTATCTGGGGGAGATTTTCCCCTGAGGTTGGAATCCAGCCATGTTAGGTTACTAACATTTCACAATAATAACATCTGAAGCAATGTCTGTCCAACTTTCTGCATCATTGCTATCTCTATCTCCCATCACTGGGGCCTATCAGATCCTTACACTTGGAAATTTGAAAGGGAGATGAAGGCTGATTTAGTCAGAGGGTGTTAGAAGCAGGAACTGTAAGGTCATAAAGAGGAAGAACCAGAGCCCTGGGCAAGTACAAAGCAATCAAGAGCAGAAACCTGAGGTCTCAGTGGTGAACACTGGAGCAGAGATGAACCCCAGAGAGTAGGATGAAGAGAATGGCTACTAATAACATCCCAGATCCCATGAGGTCAACTATTACGAAGGATTCCCTGGGAACATTCTGTGTCCTGACAATAAAACTTCCTATTCACTTTAATCTCTTTGAGTTTCTGTTCCAGAAATGAAACAATCGCTGCCTAAGAGACACATTGAAGTGGCGAGTCAAGGCCACCCTTCTTTAAACCAGATCTGAGATGCAACTCCATCTTGCAAACAGGTCATAATAACCATGATCGTGTGCCCCACGTCCTTCTGGAGACCTATGCACAGGCCGCCCTCTCTGTGCAGAAGCTCTTCCACCCACTTTTTGCAAAACTAGCTCTCACACACCTTCCAGGCTGTCCTCTTTGAGGTCCTTGCTGATTCCCTGAACAGAATCAGTTTTGCCCTTTCTGGCTCACAGAACCATGTTCTTTTCCCCTTAACTTTTATCGAATTTGCAATTTTACTAAGTTGTGTACAGTTATTCTTCCCAGATGGTCAACTCTTTGAAAAGAATCACTTCGAGTATCACTCCTGTAGAATTAGACTCTAAAGTAGACCCATTCCCCCTTTCAGAACTTACCTTTTGCCTCATGCAACCCACTTGATCACTTGTCCAGTAGCTGCCACCTTGCCAGGTTCTACTCCTGATATGTGCCTGCCCTACTTCATGCTACGTCTCCAGGGCTTGACAGAGTGTCAGACACATAATAGGTGCTCAACAGACATCTGATTCATGAACAATCAACAGTCTAAAAGTCCAGACTGACTTTTTAGTTCTCCTTTACTTTTTATTTATGAAGAAAAAAATAAAAGTTTTATTGTAACCTACTGCATGCTCTACCCTGAGCAAGATGATGGAGACATGAAGGATGAATCCCTGTGCTTAGAACCTCACAGGTTAGGAAAACAGACGTTTATGTAAATAAACATGTTTGTTATAATGCAACATGAGTGTTAGGAAAGAGAGAGAAGAAGAGAAAGACTATCATAGGAATGTTAAAAATAACTTATCTTGGATGATAGAGAAGAGGGATGAGGGCAGGGGTCCCAGTGTCCTTGATAACACCACCCCTCTGAATTTCCCCAGAAAACAGACATAGTGGACATCAGTTGCTTGGCTGTTCAGCATCTGGTCTCCCTTATATCATAAACAGTACCCTATTTTTCCTTTCAAAAAACACCTTGCCACTCGCTCAGTCCAAGTGGTTTAGATGGGGCCAAGTCAACATTCCACCCCAGGGCTGGGAGTGAGTATATTCCCTGGCTCAGTCAGTATATCCAGCCCCACAATAAGTGGTTCAAAGCTGATGTGACAAAGGTTACAGAGAGCCAATCTCAGGATTCTTGGCAACGGGGGGCGGAGGGACCAGTGAAGAAGATGAGCTCCTTTTTCACTCCAGTGTCTGAGCAGGGAGCAGCATCAAGCTGCTGGGTCTCACTTGGCAACTCTGAGGGAGAAAGCCTCCCCAAGAATGAAGTTCAGAGGGAAAGTAGCTGGTTGGAGAGAAAAAAAAAATATGTCTCTAGCACCCCACTCCAGTACTCTTGCCTGGAAAATCCCATGGATGGAGGAGCCTGGTAGGCTGCAGTCCATGGGGTTGCTAGGAGTCGGACACAACTGAGCGACTTCCCTTTCACTTTTCACTTTCATGCATTGGAGAAGGAAATGGCAACCCACTCCAGTGTTCTTGCCTGGAAAATCTCAGGGACAGGGGAGCCTGGTGGGCTGCGTCTCTGGGGTTGCACAGAGTCAGACACGACTGAAGTGACTTAGCAGCAGCAGCAGGAGCAATGACATAGTTGGAATATCTGGGCCCAGCTAGATCTCCCCTGGACTTTTCAGTGATGAGTCAACAAATTCTACTTTCTTTCCTGTGTGCTTGTGCTTAGTTGCTCAGTCGTGTCTGACTTTTTCTGACCCCGTGGACTGTAGCCCACCCTTCTCCTCTCTGTCCATGGGGATTCTCCAGGCAAGAATACTGGAGTGGGTTGCCATGCCCTCCTCCTATATTAAACGAGAATTTTGAGGGCCTTCCCTCATAGCTCAGTCAGTAAAGAATCTGCCTCCAATGCAGGAGACCCAGGTTCGATTCCTGGGTCAGGAAGATCTCCTGGAGAAGGAAATGTCAACCCACTCCAATACTCTTGCCTAGAGAATCCCATGGACAGAGGACCCTGGCCGGCTACAGTCCACAGTGTCGCAAGAGTTGGATGCAACTTAGTGACTAAACCACCCTCAACCTCAGAACTACTGACTTTTTGGCTGGTTAGGAACTATCCTGTGCATTGTAGGATGTTTAGCAGCATCCCTGGCATCTACTCACCAGAGGTCAATGGCCATCCTCACCCCACAGTAGTGACAACCAAAAATGTCTCTGGTCATTCCAAATGGGGCTTCCCAGGGGCACTAGCAGTAATGAACCGCCTGCCAATACAGGAGGTGTCAGAGGTGCAAGTTCCGTCCCTGGATTGGGAAGATCCCCTGCAGAAGAACAGGGCAACCCATTCCAGTACTCTTGCCTAGAGAATCCCATGGACAGAGAAGCCTGGCAGGCTGCCATGCACAGGGTTGCAAAGAGTGGGACACAACTGAAGTGACTTAGCTTGCATGCATGCATTTCCAAATGTCCCCTGGGGGCAAAACCATTTCCAGGTGAGAATCACTGGTTTAAGCCAATTTGGATCAGGTTTCTATTGCTTATAACCAAAAAAAAGAGTCTTGACCTCATTCGAACCTACCAACTAATTCCTTGCCTAATTTCCAGGAATAAGTTTTACTCCTACATTTCTTGACTTTCCCTGGTACCTGACATGTAGAAAGCAAAGCCAGTCAGTTCACTTCATATTTTTTTTAAATACTGGAGTAAATGAAGCAAGTCAATCTGATCAAGAACAACTTAGATCCATTTCAGCAATAGTTTTATAAGTGGCAGATTTGGGTATATCGATCATAGCCTTTTCTTCCTTTTAAAAATTTAAACATCTTCCCTCATTTACTTTCTTTATTTTAGAATTTTCAGCAGTCGATTTTCTTTTATCCACAGACCTTGCCTTCAATGTGAAACTAATCAATAAGAAATTATATTTTTTGGCCAGACTATTTTAAAGTACTGTAACCAACATATTTCTCTCCCATTCATGGCTCTATTGATTGTGAAATGAAAACAGAAAGCCAGTGGAGATTCCTCACTGCATTCCTGAAACTCCCATTTCACCGCACTCCATCACAGCCAGCTTCAGCCACTGGAGCCACTTCTCCTCATGTCCTTACTTTGGGTAAAGCTTGCTCTTGGTCGTCAACCTCCTCCTGTAAACTGAAGCTCAGCTGAAAATGAGTTAGTCTTTCAGAATGAGGGATGGCAGGGTATAATTATAGCAAAACTCAGTCAGACAGCCTGCATCTACTCTTTCTGCAATTCTTTTTTTTTTTTTGTCTAGTCATTAGTCTTATGATGATGATACTGACCCACCTTTTGGTTCCTAAATTGAAACATCCCTTTCAAGAAAATGTCACACTGTGTTGAATAAGAACATCAAAATGAAGCTCCAAGGGGAGTACAGCCACCATCTTTTCAATTGTCTTTGAAAATGGAAGCCAGGAGGGTTTTCAAAACACAGACACAGGGACTTCCCTGGTGGTCCAGGGTTTAGGAATCCTGCCAAGCCAGGGGACAAGGGTTCGATCTGTGCTCTAGGAAGATTCCATATGCTGCGGGGCAACTGAGCCCGTGAGCTGCAAATAATGAAGCCCACACACCCTAGAGCCAGAGCTCTGCAACAAGAGAAGACACTGCAGCGAAAAGCCTGCATGCCGCAACAATGAGTAGCTCCTGCTCACCAAAACTAGAGGAAGCCTGCTTGCAGCAATGAAGACCCAGCACAGCCAGAACTAGAATAAAATTAATTAAAAATAAGAAAAATACACACAGGCACAGACATAAGGATACATTTCTTACATGTACTGGTATATCTGAAGACCATCCTGATGCCAGTGAGAGATGGAGAGGGAAAGAGAGTGGGCAGTGAATGCCCTTCCCATAGTGCACACAGGAGATGCTTCATGTCCGATGACCTGCCCTGGTTTCTCAGGTGGGAAGAAGGCAGAAATGAAATTCTGCTGCTGGAACCATTAACACTATTAACTGGAAAGTTAAATCTATTGTTTATTAAATGGAAAGAAATCTACCCATTTGGGGTAGCAGCTTGAGTGTATGCCAAGTCATCGACTCAAAGACCCATGCACGGGTCAGCAGGTCATAGGAAGTACGCTGGCCAAACACCTCAGAGCAGGTACATTCTTGAGCCACGAGACTAACATAGGCCAAGAACTCATGTTAAGTTTGACCAAATGAGGCAGGCAGTAAATGAGACCTCATGGGATCTCTGGATGTCACAGAGCTCCACTCCTCCTCACTCCATGCTAATGACATTATAGCAAAACAGGCACATATAAATGAGGAAAGTGGTGATGGGCTAGGACAGCACCATGTAACCTAGCCAGCTCTATCTTAAAGGCAAATTAGGGAAGGAGTTTGGAAGGCAGTTGTGTATTTATTCTTCCAGCAAAATGATTGAGCCCCTACTCCTTACCTGGCATTGTCCTAAGCCCTTGGGATCAAACTAAGCCAAGATCCTTGCACCTGTGGGTCATCCAGTGCAGTAGGCTAAGGGTGAAGTCTCGAGGGGATGGTCAAGGGCTGCAGATAGAGGGGCTGTATTAAGCCTGAACACTTCCTCCATCCTTCAAGCCTAGAATAATCCCTACGACTTTGACAGTGGTGAGCAGGTAAACAGAATGTTCCCCTCATCCACGTGTTCTCCTCCATTTCACCTGCCATGGAAGCAAAATCTTGTCTCCAAGACATGGAGATGGCAGAAAGGCATCTCCTGGGTGGCAGCAGCTAACCTGAGTTGCGGCTTAGTGATTTTCTGCTTAGATAAATTGCCCATGCCTAGCTGCCAACAAAGCTGGAGCCTTCACGAGCTGCTGCTGCTGCTGCTGCTAAGTCGCTTCAGTCGTGTCTGACTTTGTGTGACCCCATAGATAACAGCCCACCAGGCTCCCCCGTCCCTGGGATTCTCCAGGCAAGAACACTGGAGTGGGTTGCCATTTCCTTCTCCAATGCATGAAATCCTCCACTTCATGAGCAGTGAGGATTAATTCACAGGATAGTCAGTAAAACAAGAATGAACACACACTGCATCTGCTCTATCTATCCTTCACCGATGTTGTGTCTCATTTCATTTCCGCAGTAATCCTATGAGGCGCGTATATGTTGCCCCATCTCAGGTGAAGAAACTGAGGTTCACAGATAAGTGATTTGTGTAACGTCTGTCTGACTCCAAGTCTATGGCCTTTCTGTATTACTAAGCTGCCCACTTCACCAAGTAAAACCCAACTCACAAGCATGTGAGTGTTAAAGAAATCAGTAACCTGAGTCTTTCCTGGGGCTGGCCTCTATGCCCACCCCCAAGGAGGGCACTGAGAGGGGCAGGGAATTAAGGTTCGATCTTTGCTCTCTTGGGAATAACAGTCTTGCTGAGGAAACAAAGGGAAAATATGCACATCCATTTTTAACAAATGATACTGACAGTCTACTCTCACCCATTATGTTGCACAAATACTCATGGGTCCAAGAACATGCAGTGCCCCTGTGCAAGTCTGCAATCCCTCTTGCCTCTCCTCTCACCCAGATCCTCGCCATCCCTCAAGTCGGTTTCTCTAGGAAGCTCCATGAAATCTGCAGGCTGGTCAATTGCCTCTCTTCTATGTACCCTGAAACCTCCACCAGAAAACTTGTAACATCTCAGAGAAAGGGAGTGCCGTGAGAATGTCAGGAATTAGAGAAGGAAATAAAAACCAGAGATGGGGGGCAGGAAAAGACGAGGGGGGTGAGGGATGCATATTGTGGTCCATGGGGGAACCATCTATGACAGGACAGGTATGGGACAGCCAGGTCTGGGATGGTATGGAGTTAGAGAGGCAGAAAGTGAAGAGAAACTAAAAAGCCTCTTGATGAAAGTGAAAGTGGAGAGTGAAAAAGTTGGCTTAAAGCTCAACATTCAGAAAACAAAGATCATGGCATCCGGTCCCATCACTTCATGGGAAATAGATGGGGAAACAGTGGAAACAGTGTCAGACTTTATTTTTGGGGGGCTCCAAAATCGCTGCAGATGGTGACTGCAGCCATGAAATTAAAAGACGCTTACTCCTTGGAAGGAAAGTTATGGCCAACCTAGATAGCATATTGAAAAGCAGAGACATTACTTTGCCAACAAAGGTCCGTCTAGTCAAGGCTATGGTTTTTCCAGTGGTCATGTATGGATGTGAGAGCTGGACTGTGAAGAAAGCTGAGTGCCGAAGAATTGATGCTTTTGAACTGTGGTGTTGGAGAAGACTCTTGAGAGTCCTTTGGACTGCAAGTCCCAAGGACTCCAACCAGTCTATTCTAAAGGAGATCAGTCCTGGGTGTTCTTTGGAAGGAATGATGCTAAAGCTGAAACTCCAGGACTTTGGCCACCTCATGCAAAGAGTTGACTCACTGGAAAAGACTCTGATGCTGGGAGGGATTGGGGGCAGGAGGAGAAGGGGACGACAGAGGATGAGATGGCTGGATGGCATCACTGACTCGATGGACATGAGTCTGAGTGAACTCCGGGAGTTGGTGATGGCAGGGAGGCCTGGCATGCTGTGATTCATGGGGTCACAAAGAGTCGGACACGACTGAGTGACTGAACTGAACTGAACTGAACCATAAGACATAGAGGTCAGTGTACTCAGAACCCAATTAGTTACAGTGCTTCACTTATTCTTACTAGACGCTTCCTCCTCAGGAAGTATCTCTGATCCTCACAACTAAGAGGTAGATAGTAGATACTGGCATCCCTGACTAATGGAAGAAGACACTGAGAAGCTCAGAGAGGTTAGGTGAGTTGCCCAAGATCACACAGTATAAAGACCTCCCTGACACTGTAGAGCCACTGGTTAAGATCACATACTCTGGTGTCCGGCAAAAAACAGCCCGCAACTTCCTGGCCCTGTCACCTTAAATAAGATTTTACTTCTTGAAGACCCAGTTTCCACATCTGTAAAAGGGGACTAAAAGTCTCTACTTCGTAAAGTTATTGGGACCATGAAATGATTATATGAGACTTTAGCTGGCCCTTGACATCTGTGCCAACAACCTTTATCCCACCTGTCAGCACTGCTTCTGTTTTGTCTGACCTCAGCTATTCTCCAGAAACATCAGGGCTTCCTTTTGAAACATGGTGGACAAGATGACTTCAGACCCCAAATTTCTGAGCTCCTGTCTGACTGCACATCCTCTTTCTTAAAAAGCCGCCAGCTTCACATTTCCTTTCTAAGCTGTGAGGAAACAAATGCCACGAGCTTGCTTTACAGAATGGTTTGGAAAATAATTAGTTTGCCTTCCTCAAAGGCCAGAGTTCAGTGCTGAGATATTTAAAACTCTACTGATGGCTTAAAATAAATATCACAATGGAGACGTCAAAACAGCAGTGTGTTCTAACACATGACATTTGGGGGTAGGGAGAGTGAAAAATGTAAAGGGATTTACCAAAATAATCTCAAGGTAAGACCTCTGAGGTTTGATACAACAGAAATGTCATATTGTTTCAAGTTTCATTTTTTTTTTTTTTTTGCAAGTTTGTTTTCCTCCTTTGAGGATACTGAAAGGTTTGTCATGAAAAAGAACAGAGAACTTTTCTCAAAAAGAAAAAAAAAAGGTATAATTATATTTTTTTAAATCAATTGGAACAATTTTCAGCCATTTCTTTATGAGCTTAACACAATTCCCAAACACAAATAACAGATTTCTCCAACTGGAAGAGTATTGAGTACCCAATGGATGCCAAGTTCTGTGCTGAGTATTTTAAATATTTCTTTTATTTTAATCCTCAGAGATGTTCGGTGAGGTGGGCATGATTTTCCCCCTCTGCAGAGGAGGTGATGGACACCTCAGGTTTAAGACCATGGGGCTAATAAAATACATAGTTAGATTCGAGCCCTAGTCTGCCTTAATCCCGGAGAAGGCAATGGCACCCCACTCCAGTACTCTTGCCTGGAACTGCCATGGATGGAGGAGCTGT
>NW_011494644.1:197231-210166 GCF_000754665.1 Bison bison bison | reverse complement strand
AAAATACATAGTTAGATTCGAGCCCTAGTCTGCCTTAATCCCGGAGAAGGCAATGGCATCTACTCCAGTACTCTTGCCTGGAAAATCCCATGGATGGAGGAGCCAAGAAGGCTGCAGTCCATGGGGTTGCTGAGAGTCGGACATGACTGAGCAACTTCACTTTCACTTTTCACTTTTATGCATTGGAGAAGGAAATGGCAACCCACTCCAGTGTTCTTGCCTGGAGAATCCCAGGGCTGCCGTGTATGGGGTCACACAGAGTCAGACACAACTGAAGTGACTCAGCAGCAGCTGCCTTAATCCTGACTCCATGTGCTCTTCAGCATATTTCAAGAGCCCTCTGCTCCATCCAGACCTATGAGAGCTAACCACCCAGCATTATCAGGCAAGGCAACAAATATAATCTTATTAACTGGAGTGCGTGGAGAGTAAAAAGCAATAAAGGGTACACCTCAAAGAGAAACAGTTCTAATAAACACCCACACACTCAAGAATATGTCCTACCCTCACTGACCTGCCTGGCAAAACCTTTTTCCTCATCTTCTACTTCCTACTTTGCCCTTTATGCTCTGTTAAATACCAAATCTCATATAATGCTCAGAACTATCCACATCTCATATCACTGTGCCTTTGCAAATATATTATCCCTCCCAGTCTTCCTTCACAATCTCCTTGGAAAACTCCTCTTCACTCATCAAAACCCTGGTAAAACAGAATCTTTTGGAAGTAGACTTCATCCCATGCCCATTCCCGGATCCAGCAGAATTCATCAGTTCCTCCCCAGTCCTCTCTTTGTATCACATACGTGCTTACAGGTTTATAGTCATCACAAGTGTTTGGGCTTTTGTTCTTTGGGTTGGTTGGCTGGCGGTGAGTGGGTGAGTGAGCTTGGCTGCCTTATCGTTCCCCTCACTGGGGTGCCTTTCTTGCAGGCAGGGGCTATGCCTTAACCCACCTCGATATTCCCCATGCCCAGCTCAGAGCCAGAGTCAAAACAAACAACTAACTGAATTGGATAGAAATTGGAAATGAAAACAATATCATGGAGAACTGGAAGAAAGGGAGGCAAGCACTAATGTTGTGAAAGTCTATTACAGGGCAATCAAGCAGACCGTGTTTTCCTAATACAGATTACATAGCTGGCACAGAGGCAGGACGGAGCAGCAGCGGGGACTCTGACTCTCTGGACATCTGCTGGGCGTCTCATCTGATCAGTCTCTGCCTTGCCTTGCTGACAATTTCATCTTTCAGAAGTCAGAGGAAGCATCAAGGGAGAGGGTTACTTGGCACTAAATCCTGGCAACAAGGAAACGCTAGTTAATGAGAGAACGGCAACATCCTTGGTAGAAGACAAAAAATGGGCATGTCGTGTTCGAGTTTATAACAGCGCAGGAGCAAAGACAACAAGCATTCATTAAACACCTACTGTATGCTGCTACCCCTTGTTACTGTGTTCAATTTTCACAACAACCTGAGAAGATTAGTGTAAGTCTCTCCGATTTACAGAAAAGAAAAACCAGAAAATGCAGGAAGTCATTTGCCCAAGGTCATGCAATTCAAGTCTGTCTGCCTGCAATCCTCAAATGCTAAGCGCCCACTGAGTAAAAATCAGGGTACTGCCTCCTGACTCACAACCTTGTCTTCCAGAAAAAGAGATGGCAATCAGTATAGGCTAGGTAATGCTACAGGAACAACACACACACACACACACACACACACACGTGCACGCACCCGAAAATCATAGAAACATGACGCAAGGAAAGCAATTTTTTCACACCCTGGCAGCCACTGTCCTTGTGTGGCAGCTCAGTGTCACACAGCTCATGGACCCTCCAATTCAACAGATGCTTCTGGTTTGCCTCAATCAGGGAAAAACATCCTGAAGATTCTACACTAGGAATCGAATGCCTCTGCCCGAAAATAGCAACATCGCTTCCACTCACAGGACCTAACCTAACGTCAAAGGGCAGAGAAATGCAATTCTCCACCTAAAGGAGAAAAACCCAGAAATGGCTGAGCGCCAAAGGTCCCAATCACAGCAGCTTTTGTAAAATTGAGAAAGACGGCTCGGTGGGCAGCAGGAACACCTGGCAGATCCTGCCTCTGCAAACTGGCAGGTGAGAAAGGAGAAAACCCAAAAATAAAAATTAATAATTAGATAGCAATTCTCAAAAAACAAGACAGGGATGTTGGAGAATCTGGTTCTGGAAGATGACTTCACAACCAAGAACCAAGCGTGTGGGGAGGGTCGGTGCTGTGAACAATCTCCTGCTCCAGAATCCAAGAAGGAAATGCTGTACAAGATAAACAGGAAAATCTCAGTCTGTTTGGGCTGTTATAATACAGATTCATGGATGGGGTGGCTTAGACAACAGGAATTTATTTCTCAGAGTTCTGAGGCTGGAAGTCCAAGAGCAGGGTGCCAACTTGGTCAGGTTCTGACAAAGGCCATCTTCCTGGTCTGCAGATGGCCATTCCGCTATATCCTCTGCAGACAGTGAGAAAGAGCTCTGGTCTCCCCCTCTTCTAAGAGTGCTAATCCCATCCTGGAGGCTCCACCCTCATGACGTCAAATAAACACAATTCTCTCCCGAAGGATGCACCCCTTTGTGTCATTCCTTCAGGAATGAGGCTTCAACATAAAAATTTCAGGGAGACACAAATATGCCACAGTCCATGACAGGGAGGCCCAGAGACATTATCCACCGTTTCCACTGGTCCCATTCCCAATGAAAAGGAAAATGAGGCATCGAAAGCAATTGACAGGAATACACAAGAGCTTCTTGGATACTCTTATGTGAAAAGCTATGAGCCGAAGCCAGAAGGTAAGACACAAATAAAGCTTGTTTTGGGAATGGAGGCAGGATTGCGTGAGAGCAAAGGCGCTGAGCCTTTGCCACAGAATTTGTGACCTTTAATAGTTACTTAACCTCACTGAACTTGATTTCTCACATGTGCAATGGTCACCATAAATAATCTGCCTCAAAGGGTTGTTACGAGGGTTGAGAAGACCTTCCAGGTTATCTGCTTGTCAAAGTGCCTAGAAAATGTTAGAGGAAGGAAAAGATGCAGAAGACTAAAAAGGATGGTGGTGACAACATGTCCTTTGATGGGATAAGCACCAACGTGATCAGCCCAGGAAACTTCAGCTCTCTGACTTCATTTCCCATCACCTCGTTCTTACCTGAACTTTGCTCCATTCCAGCTCCATGGGCCTTTTTGCTTTTCCTTGAACGTGCCAGGAATGTTCATGCCTCGGTGCCTGGGCCTTTGGGCCTCCCTCTTGCTGCAATTCTCTTCTCAGATCATAAGAGTGTGTCTTGCTCAGTCTTATCTTAGTCTTTGAAACTCTTCACAGCCACCAACTTGAAATTACAACATCCACCCCACCACTCTTCACTCCCTGCTCTCTCTATCTGCCAGCTTTATTTTTCACATTGGCACTTACTATCTCTAACATTCAAAATAATGTACATATTCATTTTGTTTATTATCCATTCCCCCCCCATTAGAATGTTTTTCCAAACTTAGATAGCCCCCAGCCTAAAACAGCACCAAGCACACAGTACATATTTATTAATATCATGTGTGATTTCTGCTGCTATTGCAATAGTAACTCTGCATTTCTTTTCTTGGATCTAGTACTTATTACATTTATGTTTCAGTAACAGGGTATGCCTTATTTCTCAATTCTGGGTCTCCTGCACCTTCTACCCCTTTTATTCTGACAGTCAAGTTTCCGTGACAACACATTCTGAAGAGTTCTTGAAAGTGTGACCCACTCTTCCACATCATCCTGCTAAGATCTGTGTCACTTCAGCCCCACAGCTCCCATCATACCACACCTCTTGAGTTTTGAAGCTGCTTGGACATCACCTTGTCGGAGGTGACCAGCATCCATAGTGTTCAAGACTCACAGACTAGTCAGCGTAAGTTCCAGGAGGTACCGCGCCTCCTCACTGCAGGTCCCTGTGAGCCTATGAATGTCAGTCTGGCTTTACCCATCTTGCATCAACTGTGTCTTCTTGTCAGGGGAAAGGAGTGTTCTTCTTTTAACCTGGAATCCAGCTCATGTGACTCTGTACCATAAATAATACGGAAGTACTTGTTCTGGGCTCTATCCAGAGTTTGAACATTCATTTATAAACGAGACGTGACATCTGAATTTCTTGGATAATTTCTGATTACTTTTACAACACAATGACAACATGGGGGCCATTTTAATACCCGATCTTATTTGAATGAAAATATAAAAATTCCTAGAAGCAATGGAATAAGCACCCAGCTATCGATTATCTAGGGGGTACACCTCCATTCCCATCAGGAAAAGGGCCTTACATGTACTGAGCATGTTCACAGTACCGGCCCCATGATGAGCACCCTGAATATGTTATCCCATTTCATTTCCACAATAAGTAAGTTTTATTGTCCCGGTTTTTCAGATAAGAAAAGCGAGGTTCAGAGACGTTAAGATCATTCCCCAAGTTCATGCATCTAGCAAGAAGCAGGGCTGGAAACCAAAGCTATATCTTATGTTCATGCTCAGTCATGTCTGACCCTTTGTGATCCCATGGACTGTAGCCTGCCAGGCTCCTCTGTCTGTGGAATTTTCCAGGCAAGAAAACTGGAGCAGATTGCCATTTCCTCCTCTACGGGATCTCCCCAACCCAGGGATCGTACCCTCATCTCCCGTGTCTCCTGCATTGTAGGCAGATTCTTTACCACTGAGCCACCTGGGAAGCCCCAAAGCCATGTCCGCCTGACTCTAAAGACTGCTTTCTCCACTACAATGGATAGAGACTGAGGCAAATAAGCTGCTCAAAAAATAAATGAATGAGAGTCCTGGTAGTCTTGCTTCTATGTGATCCCTGAAGGAGCTGCCCAGAAGTTACCAAAGCCAGAGCAAGGTGATGTGTTCAGAACAAACAGGTCCCTCATCCCATTCGGGTACTGACCACGACCCCCAGCAGACCCAGATCAGGGAAGGCATTCATTTGAATCCATTCACCCACCATTACTAATTGGTCTCCAAGAGACAACAAAAGAAAGGATCTGTTCATCCAGTTGACCTTGGGAATGGCTTATCCGTTATCTAGATGCTCACTCAGACATAGAGAAGTCCTCCAGGCCATGATCAGGAAACAGCAACCTCCCCTAAGGCTGGCAGCTTCCCAAAAGCCATCAACTCCTAAGAGAAGAGGAGGGATAAATGGCAGATAAAGCACCCGGACCCAGAGACATACAAGGCCAATGTAACAACTTACATATCCCATATTCCTCCAAGATAGTACCATTCTCTTGATCTGATTGTCTTAAGAGACACAGCCTGATATGCTCAGCCTTGATTTTTTTAATGACTGGAAATTTAGGAGACAAAAGAGTGATGAAGATTCTTGGCTGAGTTAGCAGCCCAAGTCCACAGCATATGAGCTGAAGGACCTTAGCAGTGACTTGATGTCTCCAAGCTGCCAAGATTTTTTTAATCTCTAGAAAAGGAAAAAAACATAGCATCTCCTTGTCAGCAGGCTGTGAGCTGAGTGAAGAAATACAGGTAAGCCCCTTGACACAGGGCCCAACACACAGCAAGAACTCAATGAATGTTGGCTATTATTTCTAAGAAAGAAAACGGTTAGTTAGTCTATAAATTATATAGGTCAACAGTGCTGAAAACGACTCTTTGCCGTACCCTGAATCTTCTTAAGTGTCATGCCTATGATTTCTGAATTTCAGGCTTCTCTTAATTCATTATTTGGGTGTCTGTGGGGTGATTAATGTTCCCCCAGCACTTTTCCTCTTCACCCCACTGGACTCATGTTTCTACTGGACAATCTCATCCTCATTATGGTTCTAGCCATCTACTTATTCCCTCAACAAACATTAACCATCTACCGATTAGCAGTTACTGTGCTCTGTATGTTTTAAGAGAAAGATGGAAAGTCAAGTTTCAGACATCATGTGTTTCAGATGTGTAGGGCATTGGAGATGAGTGGAAGTATGGTGCCCCTCCCTCATGCATGCTCAGTCAGGTCTGAGCTCTAGGTCAGGAAGATCCCCTGGAGGAGGAAATGGCAACCTTCTCCAGTATTCTTGCCTGGGCAATCCCATAGAGAGAGCAGCCTGGCAGGCTACAGTCCATGGGGTCACAAAGAGTCAGACATGACCGCGCGCATACGGGGTGGGGAGGATACAGAGGAAGGCGCTGTACATCCACTCCTCTCCACTTGGATGCCCTGCACACCTGAAAGCCAAAGTGTCTGAAACCTGACTTTCCATCTTTCTCTTAAAACATGCTTCTCCCCCTGCCTCCTTTCTTGATCAAAGGTTCCAGCAACCACCCAAACAGGAATCATCTTAGACTTCCTCCCCCTCCCTCCCTCTCTACAACCAACGTTGGATCTTCAGTCCTCAAGGGTCCCAGGTCTGGACGGCTCTCCCATCCCATCGCTCTCCATGCACAGCTATCCTGCTCACATTCAGGGCTCGGAGTGTCTCCTCTAGGTCACTGCAGCCACTTCCCATGTGGCCTCACTACTGGACTCCCAGGGGAGTCCCCACACACATGAACTCATCCTCTGAAACGGGATTCTGAATCTGCCACTTTCCTGTGTAAAAACCTTCAAGGATTCACAAAGCCTTGAAAATAAAGTCTCTGTTCTCTGGCCAGGAAGGCTCACCATGATCTAGCCCTGCCTACCTGCCCAGCCCGATCTCTGGCCATTTCCCAACATCCCCCTTCACAAAAAGCTGTGCCCGCCACATGCCTTTTCATACCTCCGCACCTTAGAATACACTGTTCCTTTGCTTGCTGTTCCCTTCCTACTCCTTGGCTACTGAGCTAACACCTAACCACCATCTTTCATGAGTTCAAATCCCCCTACACGCCTTTTCTGACGCCCTGTCTCCAGGTTTTATAAGGCAATCTTCTTCTCTGTTCCTTTTAACATATTCTTTTTATAATCAGTATGACACAGCATTATTTTTTCTTCTTTCTCTATTCTCCCAAAATCAGACTGTCATCTCTTGGAGGGCAGAGATCCCGTTTTATTTATTTTCAATGTCAGACATATTTTAAGAATAAAATTAAGGGAAAAAAACTAAGTTTTTACAAATGTACTGACACCAGAGGTTTTCTAAAAGCAAATGTTTTATGCATAGCAGGGGAGTAATTATAATGATAATTATTCCGAGTGCTTAATATGACTGAACACTTTAGAGGCACAGCTCATCCAATCCTTTTAGCTACTCTATGAAGGGGTGCTGTTTTGTTCTTTTGTTTGGATGAGGCAAGTCAGAGAGGTATGGTTCCTGACGCAGTTCTCTCATCTCCCTTCTCCGTGACCTGCAGGCAATTCACTTAGTGCCCGTTTGCTTTCTCATCTCTGCAACAGGGAAAGATTCACTGTGATCATTAAAAATACTATTTATAAAACCATTGGCACATAGGAGGCAGTCAATGCTAATGCCTCTTCCCCCCAACGATGACCTCTGACAACGTGTACAAACCAGTTCTTCAGAAATATTACTAAATGCTTAAACTGGGGAACTCAGCCTCAAGTTGGCTGGTTCAGCTCTGGCTTAGCCAATAAACCAGTTCTGAGTCTCTCCCACTTCGTGCCCCCCGCCCCTTCTAAGCCCCCCATCAATACTAGCTTCACAGAAAAGGTGGGCCTCAGGACAAGACATCTGGGATGGGGTGAGAGTGAGCACAACTCCCATACTGTTGACTTGATAAGTTTTTTAAAAATGGAAAGCTTAGCAGTTTGTTTTTAAGGTTGTGAAGCCAAACTGAAAATGTTGGATAATATTTCAGTCAACTCTACCCTAAAGGCTGTGCCCCACACCACGTACGCAGGTGTGGAAGCCCAGAGATTTGACACAAGCGGGGATTTGCCATGATGGGATTTAAAGGCAACCTGCTGGTCTGGGGAGACTGAAACTGTCTTCCTGTCAGCTCCTGCCTCCTCCCCTTCCTTCCCCAGCCCCTCCCAGCTCCTCACCCAGGAATACATTGACATTTCAAAATGTATTGATTACAGGGGCAGACTAGGCTTGGGCAGGAGAAGGGGGAGAAATGAATTGATTTTATTATTTGTGGGAGAAAAAAAAGAAGACTAAACAAGGGTGTTTTTGTTTGGAGGACAAAACCAAAATTATCGGTTGAATGGGGCTGAATTAAGCACTTAAAGTTCAATCTTTCCAGCGTGCTGACAATGCAGGTAGAGATCAATATGGAAACAATTTGCACCATGGGGAAGCCGGGTTCTGGTTATTAATGACTAATTATACCAAGTTTTCTGCAGGATGTTAGTTCTCTTAAAGGTTGTGATACAGCTGTCGTGGCAATGTTGCATCCAGGGCAGGGGTTCTGTTCCCAGGGCAGCCAGTCCCCAGCGCTGGGTCAAGCAGCTCTGGACGCCTCACCTCTGTGGGGCCGACTTCACAGTCCGCCGCTCGCAAATCAGCGTATAGGAAGCTCACTTCATTCTTATCAGAATTTTTAAAATATGACTACAATGGCAAAGCCGATATTTAACTCAGAGCAGCAGTATGATCATACTGATTATTAACATAAAGAAATCTTCCCACAGTAGTCAACAATCACCCTCGGAATCTCCCAGGCCTCCACCCGCTATAATCCAAGAACTAAAAAGTTACCAACTGCCACAGCAAGGGGGGCTCCAGAATCTGCCCAGCATGCATTCAGCGCTCCTGACCTACAGGTGGTCAGATATTTTGGGTATGATCCTGAGCATAAGACAGTAGCTTTCTGCAGTCATTAGTCACCACAGCCAGTCTACAAACCCGGATGCCTTCCTGTGGGGGAGGGAGTATTCATTGTACATAAGGCACACACTATATATATAAATATATATATACATATATTTATTTATATATATATACACATATATATGCGTATTTAAAACTGATGATATCTGCATCATTGCATATATATAACTATATATATGTACACATATATATGTGTGTACACACACACACACATATATATAGCATGTGTGTTATGTACAATAAATATTCCCTCCCCCAAAACATCCTAAAGGAGATCAGTCCTGGGTGTTCATTGGAAGGACTGATGCTGAAGCTGAAACTCCAATACTTTGGCCACCTCATGCAAAGAGTTGACTCATTAGAAAAGACCCTGATGCTGGGAGGGATTGGGGGCAGGAGGAGAAGGGGACGAAAGAGGATGAGATGGCTGGATGGCATCACCGACTCGATGGACATGAGTTTGGGTAAATTCCGGGAGTTGGTGATGGACAGGGAGGCCTGGCGTGCTGTGATTCACAAGATCACAAAGAGTTGGACACGACTGAGAGACTGAACTGAACTGAACTGATATATATATACACTTTTATATAGAGAGACAATTTATTTCAATTTGGTACATTTGGGAGATTTCCACGTGAGCACGTATAAATGTATCTCATCACTGTAACAGCTCCATAGCCCTCAACAGTATGGGTGTACCATAATAGCCACTCCCTGATCGATGGCCAGGCTTTCCAAGTGGCACAGTGGTAAAGAAACTGCCTGCCAATGCAGGAGATGCAGGAGATGGGGGTTCGATCCCAGGTTGGGATGATCCCCTGGAGGAGGGCATGGCAACCCACTCCAGTATTCTTGCCTGGAAAATTCCTGCATAGAGGAGCCTGGTCCATGGGGTCGCATAGAGTTGGACACAACTGAGCGAGCCACCCTGCTTATTTACCTTATATGCAGAGTACATCATGAGAAACGCGGGGCTGGAAGAAGCACAAGCTGGAATCAAGATTGCTAGGAGAAATAGCAATAACCTCAGATATGCAGATGACACCACCCTTATGGCAGAAAGTAAAGAGGAACTCAAAAGCCTCTTGATGAAAGTGAAAGAGGAGAGTGAAAAAGTTGGCTTAAAGCTCAGCCAACTAAACTTCAGAAAACTAAGATCATGGCATCTGATCCCATCACTTCATGGGAAATAGATGGGGAAACAGTGGAAACAGTGTCAGACTTTATTTTGGGGGGCTCCAAAATCACTGCAGATGGTGACTGCAGCCATGAAATTAAAAGACGCTTAATTCCTTGGAAGGAAAGTTATGATCAACCTAGATAGCATATTCAAAAGCAGAGACATTACTTTGCCAACAAAGGTCTGTCTAGTCAAGGCTATGGTTTTTCTAGTAGTCATGTATGGATGTGAGAGTTGGACTGTGAAGAAGGCTGAGCACCGAAGAATTGATGCTTTAGAACTGTGGTGTTGGAGAAGACTCTTGAGAGTCCCTTGGACTGCAAGGAGATCCAACCAGTCCATTCTAAAGGAGATCAGTCCTGGGTGTTCTTTGGAAGGAATGATGCTAAAGCTGAAACTCCAGTAGTTTGGCCACCTCGTGCGAAGGGTTGACTCACTGGAAAAGACTCTGAGCTGGGAAGGATTGGGGGCAGGAGGAAAAGGGGACAACAGAGGATGAGATGGCTGGATGGCATCACTGACTCGATGGACGTGAGTTTGAGTGAACTCCGGGAGTTGGTGATGGAGAGGGAGGCCTGGCATGCTGCGATTCATGGGGTTGCAAAGAATCGGACACGACTGAGCGCTGAACTGACTGAAGTGACTGAGCGACTTAGCGTGCACAAATGATGGACATTTAGGTTATTCCCACATTTTCACATATTACAACAATTCTGTACTGAGCATCTTGAACATATGTTATTCCATACACACACCCCTAGACATTTCCATAAGAAAGACCCCAAGAAGTCTAGACTAATGTTGATGTGCATTTCCAGTGTTGATAGGTCCTGACAAACTAGTCATACTTTCTTTTATACACAAATACATAACCGTTTACCTGGGTGGTTTACAGAAATCAGCACCCCCTCCTGAGGTCTAGTTGACTTAAACAGCCTCTGTGATGTGCCCACCTGTTTTAGCCATCAGAGTCTCCCCAACACTTTCACATCTATTCCAGCACACCAAGGCCCACAGAGAGACCGAGGGAAGCCTCGCTGTTGTGTCTAGCCAACAGATTATTCCAGATGCCCTCAAGCTTCCAGTCTGTTGAGCTGCCTAAGTACAGCTAACAGTTAAGTTCCCCACAGAGCAGCCTGCGAATTCTCACCAACCCTGTGTCATCGGTCGTCCCTCAGGTCCCGAAGCTGCTCTGCTTGTTGTCTGCACAGCCAAATAAAGTTCCTCTGAGAGCTTTGCCAACTTCTGGCCACCACACCTTGCCTCGGGTATCCCAGGCCTCCCATGAAAAGCAGTTGTCTGTCTTAGTCCCTCTGATCATAGGACTTCAGGCCATGCAGAAGGCTAAAGGGAAACAGATGCTAGCTCATGCCCTTTGCCTGCATCTTTCCCACAGTACAAGCTCCAGGGCCCAGGAGGGGACAGAGGAGAGGGAAGTAGTATGCACAGGAGAAGCATCTAGACCCCCAGCTCAGTCAGACAAAATGCCCTCTACACAAACATTTTCATTCATTCCATGAAGGATCTGAAGCTGCTCCAGAGAAGGTACAAAATTGAAAAATGTAATTAAAAGACACAGCCGGGGAAAATATACTCGAGACAGGAAATGAAGACCAAGGGGAAAAGCATTTATGAAATTCACTAGGTTCTGCACAATTTTTAGGCATTTGGACTCCAACTGAATGCCAAGCTCTCTGGCGACCAAAGCAAAAATCAAAACAAAAATAACAACAGCAACAACAACAAAAACAGCAAAAAGAAAAAAACCAAGAAGGATGGGGAGAGGGGGAAGATTTTGGGGAGAGGGAAGATTTCAAGTTAGTATTCAAATCTACAATGTATATGAAGAAAATTCCCACATTCAGATTTTAAGAATAATCATGCAGAGAAAACAGAAAATAAAGATGAAACTACTCAGTTTCTCAGAACAGTCTTGTTTCTCCTTTCAACATGGGTCCTAGCAGCTGAAAATCCAGTCAAGCTACCTCTCCACCTGCCTGGGAAGACCTTTCTGAATTGACCTGATGCTTCATCCCCCTCATTTGAAGACACCCCGGAACTTCCACTCCATCCAGGCTGCCCCCTGACCTCCTCCTCCAGGTGCTGCCCAAACCAGGAAAAAAAGAAAAAACAGTCTAGACAACAAATACTTTATTTTTTTTACCAGAGACAAGGAGAATAGGGTGAGCAAAACTGCACCAAAAGACCTGAATTCAGACCCATGACTTAGCCATCCATCTTCCAGACCCACAAAATGAGGGGTCAGACCCGGAAAGAGAAACTCTTTCCACTTCTGACAATATTCTCCCTTCTGACTGGCAGAGGCCTTGCTTTCCAGGGTGGGAGAATTCGCTGACATCCACAAACCATGACGACGTTGATAAGAGGGTTAGGAGAGGGGCGCTCTGTGACCGGCTGCTTCACTTTATTTTCTGCTTGAAATAGCTCACCCTGCCCTGCCCTCACCACCCTCCCCCCCACTCCGAGCTCTGCCGGCGTTTAGGCTAATGGAGCAACAAAGATGAACTGCAGGCTTAGAGGTGGTAGGTTTGTTTTGCAAACAGAAACAAAAACAAAACAGAGGCGAAACAAATTTCTCAGCCTCTTCCTTTCCTTACCATAATCTGTTGCATAGAACCAGCAGCCTGTTTACCAGAGAGGTAGGCTGGAGCCCCAGGTGTGTCCTGGAAGCCGAGCCTTGAGCGCCATCTAGGTGCACAAGGGGGCATTGCAGGCGTTGATGCTTGAGCCTCACCTTCCTGTTCTTGCAGACCCTCCCCCTAGATACCCCCTTTTCCCACCTAAGCAGAGGCAACGCGCTATTGTGGGAAGCCAGGAAGAGCGGGGGTGGGCGGGGGGGGGGGGGAGGGGGAGGAGGGGCTTGGCACGTCAGATGCTGGCCACGTCCCTAAATGTAGAATCTTGGGCATTTTGTCCCATATCTGCAAAATGGGAACAATCATGCCCA
>NW_011494644.1:195668-197131 GCF_000754665.1 Bison bison bison | reverse complement strand
ACATAATCTGGCATATAACATAGAATCAATAAACCCCTTCCCCCACTGCACCATAAATTGGCTCAATCCACAGACAAAAACCTCCGGAGGGCTTCCTTTACTCATCCCAAGTGGTTCAGTGGTAAAGAACCTGCCTGCCAGTGCAGGAGTGTTGGAGACATGGGTTCAGTCCCTCGGTGGGAAAGATCCACTGGAGAAGAAAATGGCAACCTACTCCAGTATTCTTGCCCGGATAAAAGCATGGACAGAGACGCCTGGCGGGCTACAGTCCATGGGGTCGCAAAAAGTCAGACACGACTGAGCAACTGAACAACAACAAAAGCAAAACCAGGGATGGGAACCTTGTAGGATTGTTGGAAGTGGAGGGAACATACAGATATATACAACTCCTGGAACACAGTGAGGGATCAACTGTTATTAAGGGAAAGGAAAGGAAATTTTAAATTGGCCCTGATCAGTTACAGGCACTGAGGTTACACAAACACATGAGACAGTTATAAAGATAAATAAGACAGTCTCATAGGAGAGAACCAAATGTGAATAATAATACAGGGTAATAAATTAGATGGATGAACAAAGTGCATGTCAATAGAGCTTTCCAGCCCGTATTAGTTACCTCACTTCATTCCCAGAAGCACGCTGCCACAAAGGATGCTCACCTCCAGGTTAGAGGCAAACCAGCAGAGGCTCAGAGGCAGTAAGGGGACCACCCCAGACTAACACTGTTTGCGTCCCTGCCTCTTCTCTGCCAGGTCTTATCCACCCTCAGCCGCCTTCCCACAATGGATTCTCTATTTCTGCCACTGAAGTAGGATACACTCAAAATCTGACCCTTCCTTCCCGGCTCGCACCTCTCCCTTGCCCCCAGTACTCCATC
The DNA here is from genome assembly GCF_000754665.1 of Bison bison bison. NCBI lineage: Eukaryota > Metazoa > Chordata > Mammalia > Artiodactyla > Bovidae > Bison > Bison bison. The sequence goes on along the minus strand of NW_011494644.1, from coordinate 196,254 downwards.
AGCCTGAAGTCCAGTTGGTTCCCATCCTCCAAGTCCCTCCTCTTCAGCCCCCTCTTTTTTTTTTTAATTTTTTGTTTTTAATTGGAGGATAATTACCTTGCAATATAGTGTTAGTTTCTGCCATACACCAACATGGGTAAGTTACAGGGATACATGTGTCCCCTCCCTCTTGAACTTCCCTCCCACCTCCCACCCCTCACCCCATCCCACCCCTCTAGGTTGTCACAGAGCACTAGGTTTCAGCTCCCTGCATCCCACAGCCAATTCCCCATGGCTATTTTACATGTGGTAATGTAATGTTTCAATGTTACTCTTCCAATTCATCCCTCCCTCTCCTTCCCCCACTGTGTCCACAAGTCTCTTCTCTATGTTTGCTTCTCCACTGCTGCCCTATAAATAGGCTCATCAGCACCTTCTTTCTAGATTTGATGCTGCTGCTACTGCTAAGTCGCTTTAGTCATGTCTGACTCTGTGCAACCCCATAGATGGCAGCCCAACAGGCTCCGCCACCCCTGGGATTCTCCAGGCAAGAACACTGGAGTGGGTTGCCATTTCCTTCTCCAATGCATGAAAGTGAAAAGTGAAA